>NC_056741.1:1481695039-1481957539 GCF_019279795.1 Protopterus annectens | reverse complement strand
AGTGTGTGCGTGTGTGTGTGTGAATAGTCAATTTGGTGATACATTGACATGCTTAACATTGATACTATAATATTGAATTGGCAAGCCCCCCTGTATCCCCCATGTGGGGACCTTTGCACTCCCATACTCCCTGATAATTTTATATAATAGCTCCAAGAACACACAATCCACATTGAAGGGACATATTGCTCTAACCTGGCAATTTTACTTTATCGAGCAACTGTCCAACCATACTCCATGTCAACTGAAATAGGTTGATAATACACAGGTTGATATAAGCCACATATATGTAAAATGTTGATCAGAAAAAAAACATTTTGTACCTAAAGTGATGTATACCATATGCCTTTATATATACACCATAATAGTCATGTGACCCAAAACTATTAATAAACAACATCAAATGCATTGAACATGAAATATATATAAACATTTAAAAATATAGTACATTATTTACTAGAAGGTCAGTCAGATGTATTATAAGTTCTCACTAACACCAGGTTTATACATAGCTCCTAGGTTTATAATCCACATTTTTTCTTCTTTTTAATAACAAATTTCTCATTGTTTGATAATATACCCAGGGTGATTTTAAAATTACCAATAAAAGGAAATTTTCCTAGGGGTGGTCATTAGTGTGTTTAAATAATGTATTTCATTACCTTCTACATCTAATATCACTCAGATGTACCGCAATCCTATGTTTTGACTTTGTAAACATTTCCCAAGCATAGAATGCACTACAATAGTATACTGCCATATAAATCAGCCATTTCAAAGTGCATGTAATAAGCCCCCTAATACCATAAATGTCTGTAGTATTTACAAAAGTACTAATGTTCTTGCAATAGACATACCAAACACAATGGGTAGAATGCTAAGGTCTATTTCCTAACGTTCTTTGATTACCTGTGTTTATTTGCCTACTCTTCTTATACAAGCTTGTCTTAAATATTCTCCAACATATATACCTTTTCTATAACTAAAAGAAAGTTATGAAAAAATTCATCACAGTTCAACAATGGACCATATTTTTCAATAATTTTCAAATTTTAAAGGTGTTACTGCCATAAGAAGTACTTGACCAAAGTTTGCTGCATATATTCTCCTCAGACAACTTTTGTTTTTAACTAAGAAGGTCTTTACAATGTATAAACTGAATTACTGTGTTCACTGATTTTACCACCTTCACATCTTACCCTCTAGCTTCAAATCTTTTATCCAGTTTGTCAGTTTCCATAGAAAAATCCTCTTCCTGGCTACACATGCATCTCAATCTCAAATACTGAATTTCAGAAACATCTCTTACTATGTGTCTTGGATGACAATTAGAAGGCATAAGCAAGGTATTTCTAATGAATGGTTTTCTATATAATATACTTGTAGTTTCTACATATTTGTTCAGTAATCAGACCCTTTTCCTTAGCTGCTTCCAATTGAAAAGTATCTATATGTTTCTTAAAGTCCTCAGTAGGATCCAAATATAGCCTTAAATAACATGTAACATCACTTAACTGACTTTGAGCTTCCTGTTGGTAGTTGGCAGCATCACCTATAATCACCACATCCTTTTTATCAGCTTTAGTAATTATGACATTGTTGTTTGTCTTTTTGGCTTTTCCCCATTAGGGGTCGCCACAGCAGAACTCCGGTCCGCTAATGATTGGCAGTCGATTTTTATGGTGTCGAGTTGCCAGCCCTATGCCCAGCCTTCAGCGAAGGCACGCCCATTCACGCATGTCTTTCGGAGGCCACTCGACTGTGGGGAGGACATGCAGACTCCACACAGAAGGCACTCCAGCCGAGAATCGAACAGGAGAACCTCTTGCTGCGATTATGACATTAGTATTTATTTATTTATTTACTTTTTATTTATATTTTATTTTACATTTGTTAACCTGGATAGTCCACTGGACACAGATCCATTTTCAGTGGAGGCCCGAAGAGAAAAGCTCCACACATATGAATCACATGTAACAAAAGCTACAAAGTTTACAAAGTATTTTTAGATACAAAATGCAGTGAGTCTTAATTAATAGCAGTATATTCATACACAGCAGCCAGAATTAGTGAAAACAGAGAAATCTTACAGTAATAGATTCATTAGTCTAAAGAGATATATAATGACCTCAATCCTTGCTGGAGAGAGACATGTGTACACCAACAACTTCTTAAAGGTTATTGGGGTCTAAACATAACAACAATCTATTTTTATTATTATTGTCTGTATTTATACAGTAATAGAATCTAGACCTATCTGTTCCTCTTGAGGTGTGAGATAATTAACTTGGTGGAGGCTCTAACATAGTGGAGGGTCTAGCCTGGTAAAGTGCAAGAGCATAGCCAGTTATTAATGAGATGCAGTTTTATTGCTTTTTTGAACTGTATGAAGGAAGTGATAGTAGTTATATTATAGGGTAGAGCATTCCATATTTTGGATACAATAAGTTTGTTACTGGAGCGAAGCATTCTGTTATTGGTGTGGAGGCGAAGTAGGCTTTGCAATGCAGGGTTTTTTTGTGGTTGATATAAAACTTTATGAGCCAGAGAGAGTTGGTTGTAATGCAGGAGTTGAGGAAGCTCCAGCCAGATGAGCAGATTCAAGGATGAGCAGTGGTGAGATCTAAACAGAGGCAAATCTAGCTATTTTGTTATAAGAGGAGTCAAGCTTAGCTAGGTCTGCTTTTCTAAGGTCGGTGAGAATAGGTGAGGCATAGAAGAGGGTAGAAATTAGGTGAGTGTGAGCTACAGTAGCTTTTGCTTGTTGGGTAAGGAATTGTATATTTCTATAAAGGGTACCTATTTTTTGTGAATTTTCTTGATGGTCTGGGAAATATGAATATCAAATCTTAGATTGTTATCAATCCCAATACCCAGGAGTTTGGTGTGTTCTGTGGGAGCGATAGTAGTTTTGTTACTGGACATGACATTAAAGGTAGAAGTTGATGAGGTGGACCTAGTAGGTTTAAAGAGTAGTAGTTTGGTTTTAACAGGGTTTAGGATGAGTTGGATATTGGATAGCCATGTTTCTATAGAGAGGAAAGATTCCTGAGTTAATGTGTGAAGTTCCTGTAGTGAGGAAGCTGCACAAATTAACGTAGAATCATCAGCATATTGGATAACAGATGCTTTGGAAGTGGAGGAATGAAGCTTATTGGTATAGAGGGTGAAGAGCAGAGGCCAATGATGGCCAGCTAAATAGCTTTGGAACCAGGCTATGGCAGGAAAAGAGAGTCGTAATTTGGATAGTTCTTTGATAAGAATGTCATGTCTAAACATATCAAAGGCCTTTGAGAGGTCAAGAAAAGTGGCAGAAACAAATTTACCAGCATCTCTGTTAGAGTTTACTGTATTGGAGAAGGACAATAAGGCCGTGGTGGTACTATGTAAGGGTATGAAGCCGTGCTGTGTGTGTGCAAGTAGTGATTCATTTGGAAGTGTATGCACTTATCAAGAATTTTTGCTACAGGGGATAGAATTGCTATAGGTCGGTAGTTTGTAAGCTCTGTGGAGTTACCTCCTTTATGTAGGGAGATTATGTGACATATTTTCCATATTCGTGGGACAGTGGCTTCTGAGAGGGATCTGTTAATCAGAATGGCTATAGAGTAGGCCAATGCATCAGCAGCAGTTTTTAGGAATTTCCCTGGTAATTTGTCATGAGCCAGAGTAGTGGGCTTAAGTTTTTTGAAGTACTTTGTTATCCTATCTATAGAGTCTGACTGGAATTGGAAGGAACTATTCCTTCTATGAATAGTGATGGGTTCAGTGGAAGTGTGTGTGTGTTGATTTTTCTGTTGGTTGGCTAGGGTCAGTATTGATTCAGTAAATAATTTATTAAATTGAGTGAGAATGCTGTCTAAGTTATTACTAAGGTGGGAGAAGGGAGTACCAGTTTTGCATGGTAGTAGTAATTTGTTAATGGCACCCCAAAATTTTTGAGGGCTATTTTGGTGCTTGATTTGAAGGATGGAGCAGTAATTAATTTTATCATGTTTTACTAGTTTCTTACCTTTATTCCTAAGCTCCTGATATGTTTGTTTTGGAGCTGGGGACTAAACAGTTTTCCAGTGATCCCATGCTTTATCTCTAGCTTTCAGGAGGGCTTTGGTTTCTTTGGTAAGCCATGGAGTGGGATTAGATCTGGTTCTTATGGTTCTAGGAGGGGTGTGAAGATCTAATACATTTAACAAGGTGGTTATAAAGTAAGTAACTGCCTTGTTTAATTCCAGGTATTTCAGGGGTATCCGATTGCAATGTTTTAGCTCTACGGTGAAATTCATGGGGTTAAAGTTCTTTTTTCTTCTAATAAAATGATAGACTGTACCTTTGGGTTGCATTGTCATAGAAGGAACGTTGGCATATGGTCAGTTAGACCATCAGGGAGGCAACCTGCAAGAGAGGGGTGGCTAGGTTTATTAGTTAGAATCCAGTCAAGGATTGATTCCCTGTTAGTTGTCTTGTCAATTCTTGTTGGAGTTTGGATGGCTTGGATAAAGCCATGGAGATTAATATGATTTGCTGGGGTAGAAGAGTTACAGGTTAGCCAATGTCTATTAAAATCACCCAGAATGATGGTTTCATTTTGGAGAGATAAATGGGACCAATGGAGCAGATTTTCTAGAGTGGGTATATTGTTGCCGGGAGGTATATAGCATCCAATTATGTTTATTAGTTTTTTGGAGTTGAGTTGTATTTAGGTGAACAATATTTCTGCATTGTAAATAGAGGGATATTGTATACTTAGTATTTACACTGAGAGATGGTTCTTAAATAATATAGCAATGCCACCACCTTTTTTGTCCTTTCTATCCTTCCTTAGTATATTGTATCCCGGGGGAATAATTTCATTGTCGTTGATACGTGGCTTTAGCCAAGTCTCAGTTATAACCACTATGTCTGGCAGGTACAGAGAAAGACCGGCATGCAGGTTATTGATTTTGTTGGAGATACTTCTACAGTTTATATTTAGAAACAGTAGGTCAGTAGTTTTCCTAGGAAGTTGATTTAAACTATTGGGGAGAAGGGGAATTTGTGTGTGGGGGAGGTTTGCAGGAGTTGTTGGTCCAGGGTTGGGATGAATATCCCCACAGCAAGATAATTTAGAGGCAATGTAGAGAATGAACCACAGGAGTTTTATGATTTGTCTGTTGAATTTTAGTGAGGGTTGATGATATTTGGGTTGAGGTAGTATTTTAAAGTATGAGTATTCGGTGGGTGATAGGGTAAGGATAGAGGAAGAGATAGAGAAGTAAGATTGAATGTTCTTATGATGAGAGGCAGTAGAACCTGCATAATGTGGGGTTGCTTGTAAGTGGGTATGGTAAGAGGTGAGGAGAGAAAGTGTAATTTGTATAATTAGGGAAGTAATATGTACTAGTAACATGTTAATAAGATGCGTGGATTGTAGTCTTTGTGCAGGGTAGGCTTTGGGAATGATAGCTGGTTTATCAATGGTAGGAGGAGTAGTAGAGGTGAGTTAATTAAGGCAGGGGTTGAGGAGGAAAGTTGGATGATATGTGTAGGTGTACGTGATTGGGTAATAAGGTGAAAGGTGTGGTTATGTGTAAAGATAAATGTAGATGTGGGGGTGGGTGGGAATTAGAGTTATGGTAGGGGAGTGAAGTGAGTCCGAGCGTAGCGTGGGTGAATGGAGCAGGGCTACACCAGCTGGCTGGACGAGCAATCAGTGGAGAAGGTAAGTACTAGGTACTAGGAGAGATGTGTAGAGAAGTGTTAGGATAGTTAGAAGATATGGGCAGAGAAGGTAGGGAGAGTTTAGGGGTGTTTATAACTATAAGTAGTGTAAGAGTTTTGATAGAAAAGCCAGAAAGGTTATTATGAAAAAGAGAGGTGTAAGGCAGGTTCTGGTTGGGTACAAACTACAGTGCGAATGGCAGGTAAGAAATACAGATTTATTTTCACTCTCAAGGTATAGTAAAAGTCAGTGAGACCTGTGGTTATCTTTTGTGGTAGATGCCTGCTGTTAACGAGTGAGCTGGTGCGAAACCATGAAGTGGGCTGCTGAGCTGGGTATTTGCAGGCCGTTTTCCAGGGAACCCGAATGTGATGGCTGGGTAATGACGTGTAAAGGAAATATATGGGTTAACTGGATATTTCTGGAGATACAGTACATGTTGGCTAGGGGAGGGGGAAGGTAAAGAGAGTGGTAAGTACGGGAAATATGGGCAGCAGGTTAATATTCACACAAGAATCAGCAGAGATTACAATAAAAATGTGCAGTAGTTAAGACAGTATATCAGATAGCAATTTACCTTTGCTAAATACTTCAACAATAAAATGCCCTACACATTGACTGTCAGTTAACAATATGCCTTATGATAATTACGTCCACGATTGCACTAGAGGTGAGTGCAGCTGTAAAGACTAAGTAGCAGTTTTAGTCACAGTAGTATGTAATAAACCCACAATATAGTTACCGCTTTTGCTGGACCTTAACTACACCTTTTAGGGAGATAGCTGACCACTACACACTATGCAATAGATTGTCTTAGTAGTGGTAATAAGTTTTGAAATGAATACAGTAGCATACACCATAGAGCAACATACAACAATAATTAAGCACCTACCCTTAAGAGCACCCCCCTCCTGCTCTTTTAAATGACTAACGACCTAACTAAAGACCCTGACTAACACTATTACCATAACCATATTGATGCTGCAAACCTTTCAGTTATCTCATCCCTTTTCTCTCCCCTCAACTCTACACTATGCTTTCTCCCTTCTATTGTAAATTAATGGCTGCTCAACAACAAATCCCAGTCTCCATAGATAAGGAAGTGTCAAAGAATAACATGTTTTACCCTATGTAAGAATGTAATATACTTTGATATATCCTTGTATGTGGATGCTTGAATGTGTAACCATGTGTCTAATGTAATGGCTGCTCAACAACAAATCCCTGTCTCTAAATGCAAGGCAGAACCAAAGAATAACATGTTTTACCTTATGTTAGAATATAATATACTTTATTATGTCTTTGTACATAGGTACTTGGAATGTGGAACCTTCTATGCAAAATTAAAATGCTGGGATGTATGTTTTATTATATAACCTGATCATCAGTGCTGCAATGTGTGACCCTGTATGCAGAGTTATAATGCTTAGATATATGTTTTAGAAAATATGTAGTATTTTGTATGTACAAAGCTGGAGCTTTTCTCCTCAGGCCACCACTAAAAAAGGGTTTTCTCCACCCAGATGGACTTTCCCGGTAAACAAATGTTAAATAAGTAAATAAATTAAGATAAAATATCCTTTTGACAAATATGAAGTTCTGTAGTCACCTTCTGTTCAAATAACTTAACCACCATATGGTAAGGTGTTTGGAATATAGATTTTTTTTTAATATTAACCTCATCACTATGAATGCCATTATCCTATATATGACTGAAAAATCTTTCAGATTTAACAAGCAACAAAAATCTTTAATGTCAATCATTGTATTGTACTCAGAAACAAGAAATGAAGGGATAAATTCAATCCTTTATTCAATAATGCACTTTCAATTTCTTTAACAACATAAGGGGCTAGATTAACAATATTGTCATCCACAATCACATCTGTTCCTGAACAGGTTTTCTATGTCTGGATCTGTTTCCTTCCTGCCTGTCTATAAAGACCTTTAAAAACATCTGTCTTTTTATGTATAGGAGAAAAATTCAGGCCTTCATCATCGATATCACTATTTGATAATTCAGATAAACCTACTATCATAAGATTAACAAGTCAAATAACGTCTACCACCTCCTTTAGTAAATTCAAAAAACTCCTGAAAACCCACTATCTAAGTAACTGGCTATGCTCATGCCACTCACCAGGCTAATCCATACCAAGAGAATTTGTCAGGGTACAGCTATGTATAAACAGTTTCTCCCCTGAAAGCTTCCAAACCCGTATACATTTACCTTACAAAACTTATAAATGCAAAAGAAAAAAAAAATGTACCTCTGATTGTCTACTGTAAGAAATGTTAATCACTAGCATGATGTCCTGTTGTGTGTATATATGCAATATGTATGTTTGTTAATCACCAGCATGTTGTCCTGATGTGTATATACGCCATATGTATGTTCTACTTCTTTTTACTCTCAGGTAATGTATTGTAATGTGGAGCTTTTCTCTCCGGCCTATGCTGAAAATGGACCTGTGTCCAGTCAGACTTTCCCAGTAAACAAATGTAAAATAAAATAAATAAAATAACTTAAGATTAATTAAATAGACATGAATCTGACATGTGGTTCCACCACTAGCATTTTTAGAATCAAGGCACCTATTTCCTTTTAAGTCTCCCCCTTTTTGGTATTTAGATCTGATGAAGCACCTGTTTTGTAAGGAGCAAAAGTAGTTATCAGTGTTTTAGCCTTGCTTTTATGGTTTTATTTTCCTTCTTTGAATAAAATCCATGATTTTACACAACACTTGCTGTGGTTGACTGGTTGGATTTACTTCTGTTTTTACCTTTTTGGATTAAACCAGTCTTAATCTGAGTGTACAAGGTTTTTCTCTACAAATTGATTTTTTATCCTTTTTCCAGGTGAAAGCCTTATTACATTGATAGTCATTTGTATCCCTAAATCACTTATTTTTCCTTGCATTACATTATTTCTCATGTAACATCATCTGTTTAGAGAAGGTGGCATATAATTCACCATACTTAATATCACTAGAAAAGCATTATACTGTTTTTGTACACCTAAGCACATTATCATTAATATCAATCAGTTGTTTTAAGATATTCCTTTGAACAGAGTGACAATTACTGACACGTTGGATTTTCAGTGTTGATGCCAGATTCAACATAAACTCGTAAAACCCCTTGGTGCCATATTTTATTCCAAACATGCTCTCAATAATTTGATGTTCTAGCCAGTAGAATTCAATTTTTAGTGTCATAAGACAAACTTTGAAAAGTTGTTACAATGTCCAAACTACCAGTAGTATCAAATGAAATGCCATCTGAGGCTCCCCCTACATTCTCAGCATATGATAGCACATGATATAATTTCCGTCTTTCAACAGTGTGGTCATATAGGAAGATAGATCAGCTGGAAAAGCCATAGTTAAAACAGTACAGAACAGCAGTAGGTACAAAATATGATCCTCAACAAAAAATAGTGCAAAGTCTTGTGGAAGGTTCAAGGCTTCCAAAATATAAATTCCACAAAAAAGTTGAATCCTGCACAGATGGAATTATTTATAATTTATTCAACTAAATGGCACAGAATAAATCATGGTAACTTTGGCTGATGGGGTTGCTGTGATTTATTCTGCACTAACACTTTATGCTGGTTTGTGTCTGGGATTTTATACATATCTTAATAATATTTGTGCATATACTCAATAATGATAATATAATAAAAGAAAGTACTAAGCATGGTTTATCACCTAACATTTTGGTTGGTAGTGATAATGCTGAATGCCTTTCCTTTTTTTTTCTTCAAAACACAGTTGCTTTAGATTTTCTTACTTATTCCCCCTTATATGCTTACTGCTTGTGACCTTTATCATCCTGCACTTATTTCACATGTGTTTATTTACCTTCTATATTTTTCTTCACTTTATCCCCAGTGCATGCTGATCATCAGTCTCCTTTTGGCCACTTGGCCCATTCATTCACTCATCACCAAGAGTGAGGGTCCTATGACGTGAGTCATTGTGTATGCCGCCATAAGAAGTAGTTTGAGATTTTTATTTTTTTGATACATCTTTTACACCAATGTAGCATCAGACTATGGGTGTGGCATACAATGCACAACATCACTGCTCTCTCCCTCCTTTATGCAACAGGTGGTATCAGCAGGTCTGCCACTCCCACCCTCAAGAGGTGCCATTTGGTTGTTTCCACATTATCCACCAGGAAAATCAGTTTGTGCACGTGTGCTCCTCTAAGGATACATCATCTTTCTAGGACAGCCACTTCCCTCCTCCCTGCATGTACCTGCAAGTAGCCAAGCTGCTACTGACACTCAGGTATTTTGGACTATAGTCAGGGATTTATACTTCTGTGTCACTGACACAGGCATCTATTTACTTTATGATCAAGTGAAACAAGTGAGTCCTTTAAAATGACATAAACCACTGTCCAGTTACTCAACCTG
The DNA here is from genome assembly GCF_019279795.1 of Protopterus annectens. Lineage (NCBI taxonomy): Eukaryota > Metazoa > Chordata > Ceratodontiformes > Protopteridae > Protopterus > Protopterus annectens. The sequence goes on along the minus strand of NC_056741.1, from coordinate 1,481,947,418 downwards.
ATGAGAAGTCATGTAGTAAGAAAGTTTGATGTGAAGGAATCTGACTGAGACATGATGCCTGAGACATGCTTATTCTTATTAAAACTAAGAGTGCATGGCTATATCATTTCTCTTCTTTCCTGACTTCTCAGTGTTATTCTTCTGCATTATTGTTTTCCATGTTTACGATTTATCTTCTTCAGTCACACCTCGAGCACCTGATATAAAATTATCAGTTACTACCCTACTTAGTGTGATAGGTTTTTAAACCACCTATGTCTAAAGCCTTCATCTCTGTACGTGTGGTTCAAGTTTTAGCAGAAAATGATTAAAGGTCATTCGAATTTCTTTGTTGTTAATGACTGACTATGCACTTTTGAGTATTGTAAATACTGCAAAAGTGTGGATTTAAAGACTAAATATGAAAAACATCTGAAAATATTCTAGTAATATCAGCCATCGTTCTCTCATATTTAATAAATACCCTTGCATAAAAGCAAAACTACATTCCAGCAGTGAATTACATAAATGGAATGTTTCAGTGAAAGCAAAAAAGCAACACCAAAATCAAGTGTTTTGAATGTGGGGCCCTGTGTCCCAATCATCCCTGCAGCTACTTTAGACACAAACGTACCATATCTGAGATCACAAGGAGAAACTCATACCACAGGTCACCAAACTGCACAAGCACACTGCCAGCAAATTAACAGCATGGGAATTAAATTAGCTGACAATTCCCATTTTTGAAATAAAAAATCAACCATTATGGTACGCATATATATATATATATATATATATATATATATATATATATATATATATATATATATATATACACACGTGTGGATCTACTTTCAAATCTTGAAATACTACAATCCCAAATTCCATAATGTCGAGACAAAAATATCTAAAACACAAAAAATAGAAAGTCCAAAGCACTGGGCAGGATTCACGAAGCCTCCGTGTAAGAGTTACAAGGCTTACACGGAGGCTGCAGTTAAACGGTGTGACATCAGCATGCCATGCATATTCATGAGGGCATGCTGACACACCCAAGGCTAACACGGTCCGTGTAAGAAAGTAGGGGGCGTGTCCGTAGGGCAAGCCCTGCAAACGGACATGCCCCCAGAAGAGTAACAGTCCCGAAAGTAAACCCCCACAACAGAGTCCACGTAAATGTCAATAAACACAACACAACACATGCCCCCACAGACTATAAGCATAAAATGTAAAAATGAACATGTATATTTTTTTATATAAGTTTTAAAGATGTTTGCCCGTGATTGCGCTCGTTTGCGCGGGCGTGCCTGTTGCTTAGCCACAGTTAGCAGTGAGTGGAAAATCATATAAGATCTAAATATGCAAAGTAAGCCAAGAAGCAATAGCGTAGCAGTAGAGACATCGGCTGAAGAGGAGGCAGTCATGGTTCGAGCCCCCACATCAATTTTTATTTTTAGTGAAATAAGCACGAAACAATTCCCATATGTACATATATAAAATTATTTTTATGTAAATTGTAATGAAATGGGCCATGTATTATGAAGAAATGTGTGATAATAAAAAAAAAAACAAATGTCAGAAGTGCCTATAGCTGAGCTACACTCTAACAAGCTGAGTATATCTGCCCGTAGGTGAGCAGTGGTTTAACAGGTGTAAAATGAGTGCCCGGGGTTGAGCAGTGTTGTAACACGTTGAAACTGTGTGCCCGTAGCTGAGCTGTGTGTAATATGCGTGCTGACAGCCAAATGACGCGTAAACCAGCGTAACCCATTTGCGCGGAGCTGTGCACTGCGCCAACAAGCTAACCGGCGGGCAACGTTGAGCAAGCTATATCAAAGCTGCCTTTACACAGACACACCTCCTAGCCTGTGTAGATAGTCATAAAATATAAAAAGCAATGGCCAGGCTCGAAATCAGGATACCATGCACCATAGTCAAAGTAGTGAACCACTAAGCCATGACAGCTGCTTGCAGAAACGCAGTAATAGCATATATATAGGAATGAATGGAAAGAGAAGCATGACAGAGCAGGTTTTGTGAAGCTGATACATTTCCAAAATGGCCAATCACAGATAAGTGCAGGAAAAATGGCATATATAAGCCCCATAGGCGGGAATACACAGCATAACTGATTGTGTAACCGATTTGCAGTTAGGATGGCAGGTGTAGGAGAGGGTAGTTGCTTCCGAGCACAGAGGTGGGGCGTTGAGGAGTCCAAATATATGGTTTGGCTCCTCATCCACGATCATGAGGCCCAACTCATGTAGGGTCAGGTCCTGTGGGGAGCATACAAGGCTGAGGCGTGGGACCGGTTGGCACATGATCTCACCAGTGCCACAGGAATACCAAGGACTGGTGAACAGGTCCGTCACCACCATAGGGACCTGAAGAGATGGAAGCAGGACCTACTGAACTGTTGGATCCAGGAGGCCCGGCAAATGCCCAACGCCCCACTACTGAGTAAGTTACATGTAATTATTTATGTAGAAAGTTAACCTAGCTGATATTATGGAGATGTGTATTCCAATATTACTTCATTTATATTGCAGCTGCAGGTGTCCGTTCCGCGAATCGTCAAGCCTATGCCGATAGGCTTGTGCGGTTGCGCCACCATGCAGGTTAGTAATTCTCTCCCTGTAACTGTTAAAAAATATAAGTATGACAGCTTGCAAAAGAGTGCAGTGTAGTCACCTATTAATATAAAGTGCAAGTAACAGTGTAAGAGAGATTCAGCTAGTGCTGTGTGATTACATAAGTGTGATGTATCCTGTAATCCAAAAATAAAAATGAAACAAGTCTGAAATAAAGATGTTCCACCTGTAATATAATAGTACATAACCTGCAGCAGGCTGAAAATTACAGCTACACAAGCTGAGTAAAACACATGTGTGAAATATATCCCCGTTTAAATTCTGAAACATGACACATGTAAGACTGTTGGAAAGGATTGTTTTAACCAAGTAAAACATGTCAATAAAGCCTAGAATTAAGTACCATCCTGAATTGTAAAAATAAAACAAGTGAGAGTGTGAGAAAGAGGTATGAATCCACCAATAAAGTTGTAATAACTACTGAATAAAGTATACTGCAGTCAGTACAGAATGAAATGAATGTGACAGGCACAACCAAACAGCGAAATGTGTGGAATAAAGTACTGAAGCTGGAATGTGTGTCCCACAATTTGGATATGTTGCTGTCAGTTTGCAATATGCAGATAGTATGGTTGTATGAAATACCAAACATCCACAGTTGTCTAGAGCCATATAAAGCAAATGTAGCAGGATGCTGTAGCTGAACAGAGCCAGATATGAATGTGTATGAATAAAAATGAAATGTATATTAATGTAGCAGTAACATTCCTATCACCAACATGCATAAGTCTACACATAGGAAACTGTAGTCAGACCTGTAGTGTGTATATATCTGAAGCTAGTAGAAATATACAGCATATGTATAGGTATTTGAAGTTGTTAATGTAATATTTCTTCACCCTACCCTATAACCACAAATAATCCATTCCACATGAAATGGGTATGTGTATTCACAATTAACTCTCCTGGACATTTGTCCTGTTGGTTCATACATATTTGCATGTACGTTGATGCATGTGCCCTGTTCATACATCCAAACCTGATGGCCTGTTGCCATCAATCAACCCTGCATGTTGTTGGATTGTGTATTGTTGTTCAAATTATGCATGTGTTATTCTTGCTGTTCAATGGCTTGAATTTATGGGTGTTTGGTTAATGGGAATACTAATGCATGCTGTTACAACTAATTGTGAAAGGTATTGTATGTTACTAACCCAAACTGTCATAAAATAACGCAAAACATAGGACGACAGGGAAGGTGGGTTCCAGCGGACCCACCTCTCCCACCTCAGCTGGCGAGTGCACCTGGCAGTAGTGCCCAGGCTGGACCCTCCTCCGGTGGCCCTGTGCCACCTGTGGGTGGAAGCGCTGCAGGGGATGGGGCTCATCCCCCCTCTGCAAGCGTGGCCGGAGGAGAACATCCACTCACCCTCTGTAGTGTCCAGACTGTGGTGCATAGGGAGATCAGGCATGCTGTGCTTGGGCCCCTATGCTAGCTTGAGGCACGGGTGGCACAACTCATGGGCGTGCCTGCTGCCCGTCCTACACAGCCCCCAGCACAGCCCCATCCTGGGCAGTGAAGGCACAGTGGCAACTGCCCATGGGTGGGGATCTCAGTTCCACTGTTGCCATTTGTGGGCTCATGGGCTCGAGATATCCAAATATCCATCCCCGTCAATTGTTTATCCCCCCCACATGTGTCATACACCACCCCTGTATGCGTCTTGTTTGTCTTGTCTGTTAACCTCCCCTACCTACCTCCCCAGCTATACCGACATACCACTCTCACCTGAAAAAAAAAAAAAGGGCACTCTGTACCCACAAAAAAATTACACCCCATACATAGCTGCCCATTTTGCACACATGTCTGCTGGACATGTAAACTGGCAATTACAATTGGCTGTACAACAAATATTGTTGCCCTCACACCTCTCTCAGGGGTGGAAGGTTTCAAATTTCACACCAAATTACAAACATATGCACAGCTGTTGCTGATGAAGAAATGGGCAGCTATGGGCCTTTCCTACATCCCTCCTGCAAAACCCAAGCTTGTTTTCATACTGTCCTACCCTCTTTGTGCCCCCTTTTTCACCACTTTCCTATCTCCCCATTTTCTTTTCTTTAAAAGAAAATATCGCGGGTGTGCGCGAAAGTAAGCACTTTTAAGCAGTAGTAAGCGGATGTGAGCTTGTGTGCGCTTAGCTAAAGCGTGTGTGCGTGAAGCTAAGTGGCAGTTTGCATGCGTGAGCTCCGCGCAAACCAGTGCTAACCAGCTTACAACTGCTTAAAAGTGCCTTAGTCACTCTGAATGACAAGGCCTGTAGTTTTCTCAGCAGCAAAATAAAATACCTCTGTCAGTCTCATACCCAGGACCTTGGAAACACTAGTCTGCATGACTTACCACTAAGCCATGACTGCTATACAAGAACATTGTGCTGAAAGAAATATATCATGAAATAGTAGGAATTAATGTAAAGGGAATATAGCATGTCTAGTACACAAAGCATGTCATGTATATTTAGTGTCAAATCTAGTGGAATTGTAAAATAGTACTGTGTGAAGAGAAACAGCCATGCTAGTTGGTAGCTAGTGGTAATAATGTCACAGTAGCATCTGCCAAGCCACACACATACTCAGAGCAGGATAAACACTGCCATAGTTGAATAGTTAAGAGCCCAGACATAGCAACTGTGACTGAGTTACAGGGATGTCCCTGATGTGAAAACAAATGTCAACTGTGCCCCACTGACATCCTGTGAAATGTACTAACAGTAGGCATAAAGGTGTTACTACATATGCAATGGTAACTATGAATTACTGAAATTATGCAACACTTGCACGTCACAAATGGTGTAGTAATACATATGCTCGAAATAACCCACAGTCACAACTGCAGAATATCAGATTATTTCAGTGGAGTATCCCACTGATATGTACCATTCCATGAGGCTGATAAAAGATGCACCTGAGAGTATCTGAGGCCTGCTCAGCAGCATGATCAAATACCCTTGTAAATGTCAAGGCCCACACCATGGCCAGACCACACTGCATGCAGTAACACCCTACCACAACAAACACATAGGGAATTGCTGCCCAAACAGATATAGCTTGCGTTATAAGCTGTGAATGTAAATGGAAAATAAAAAAGCCATAGCAACACATTACAGGAAAGACACCTAGCAGGCATACAAGGAGTGAATGTAAAGGGCAAATATTGAAGCCATAGCAACAGATTGCAAGAGCCACTGCTATATACCAGTTACACCACAATTCCCACAGGAAAGCACACACCCATATACACAGTATTACTAGTTGTAGGTGTCAGTTTACATGCACACGGAGAAGAGGAAACTGGGAGAAGGAATACTCAGCTTACAGTACAACATGCATTGCAGTGTCTACAACACAGCCTGAAATATGAGAGACATACCAACCCTTACACTCACAGAACAGTGTCCACAGCAAACCAGCATGGTCCCCACCCTGATAATCTGAAAGGGCTACGCCTACCTAACAGACCTTTTTATAGCACTGTCCCGAAATCACAGTGAGAACTGCAATCACTACACAACAGGCTGCATGCAATTAGTAAATGCTGGCTAACAATTGGTGCAGAGGCCATCACATGGACATGTGCAGATACCTACAAAAGCATCCTGTACTCCCACTCCACACATGCAATACTTTCATTGCACCCTCTGGAGGTAGAGACAGAGAGAGAGAGAGAGAGAGAGAGAGAAAGAGAAAGAGAAAGAGAGAAAGAGAAAGAAAGAAAGAAAAAAAATTAAAAAAAGTAACAACAAAACAAACAAGCTGACAGCAGGCCAAGTAACTGAAAGCCTACGCAAACAGCTGCAACAAACACAGGTAATGTAAAGTACTAATATAATAGTCTACATACTGTGAACCCTCCATATGTGTTAATGGTCTGTATCTATGTATATGAAGATGTGCATAGGGCTGGGGACATACTGCAACTGTCACTGAAGGCTCTACATACATATGTATGTGAAGGTAGCTATGTGCACATAGCAATGTAGTTTGTAGTGCAATGTACAAGTAGGTTGTACAGTAATGGATGTTCATCAGTACGTTACTGTGTGTATACATATGTGGAACTAAAAAGGAGTATATATATATATATATATATATATATATATATATATATATGTATATCGATATATGTATATATATATATATATATATATATATATATATATATATATATATATAATATGCATATATGTATACACAGAGAGGGATGTAGAAATACATAGACATATATAGTTTCACAGTGTCATAGTTTAGTACTAGGCTATCTGCAGACAGTGTACAGAATAGATTTAGAAAACTGTGCCTCTGTATAGTAGTGACACAGTGAAGACCCCCCTTACATAATAGCATTAGTTTACTGTGCCTCTATCTAGTAATGACACAGAGATGACCCCTGGTGTAAACCTATGATCTTCCGTCCACTCGTCAAGAATTCACATGAAGAGAGTCAGTGAGGGGCTCCACCTAACATGAACTGGGAGTCTGTCCCAGAGTATGGGAAGCCTCTGAGTTATGAATCTGTCCCTACAGCATGTCCTATTCATATTTGTGCTGAGGTTTAAATCTGTAGCTCTTGTGGTTCTGATGGAATTGGATTTTACGAGGTGGAACATGTCCATCAATTCCTGATTGGACATGGCCTTGTACATCAGGCACAGATCACCTCTAAGTAGGCGGTATGCTACGGAATACAGCTGGTGTTTCTTTAGTCTGGCAGCATATGACATTTGTTGGAGACCCCCGATCCTCTTGGTGAGGTACATATGGGGTCTCCCTAGCTGTTGCAAGTGGCAGGTGAGGTACATACCAAATGGGGCATAGTACACATTCATGGGCCTGATAAGGGAGGAGTATAGGGGTACAATGACCTCCTTTGATCTGGATGTGAATCCCTTCATGATAAGGTGGGCAAGGTAGGAAGTCTATCCAATCACTTTGGCAACATGGGTGTCAAATGAGAGGTCAGTATCGATTTGTGTCCCCAGGTCTCTGATTACTTTGTCTGTACTCAGTGGGTTACTGTCTATGTGATAATATGTGGGTACTTTGTTTTACCCAAAGGGGATGACTATATATTATCTGGCATTCAGTTTAAGGCCATGACTCTGGCACCAGCTGTCCATTTCAGTGAGGCCTTTCTGTAGGATGTATGTGTCAGCTGGTGTATCGACTATGGCGCCTAGTATGCAGTCATCTTTGAACTTTGTCAGCCACTACCCTTCCATGTTTGCTTCCACATCTGTGAAATAAATGCCGAACATGAGGGGTCCCAGGATAGAGCCCTGTGGGACACCACTTGTGACTGGCTGAGTCTGATATGGCACCAGCGATTTTGATTTTATGGTCTCTATCCTTTAGCTGGTTTGCAACCCATCTTGTGACATATGGATTTACATTTAAGCTGTTGAGCTTGTCTATGATGCCAGAGTGGGGTATTGTGTCGAAAGCTTTAGCCAAGTCCAGGTAGGCTGTATGGACTGCTGTGCCCTCGTCAATGGCTCTAGTGACTGTTTTGAAAAGGTCAACCAGGTTCCAAAGTCAGGATCTGCCCTTTACAAAGCCACTCTGGGTGGGATCAAGTGTCTGTAAGTCCCCAATGTCTCTGTGCGAAAGGACATGCAATCCCAAATAAAAACATGACCCAATCCTACAAAGGCAGATGTCCTGTCTGGTGGACCACAGCCATAAGCAAACTATACAATAGAAGGAGGAAGCTACTACATGATAGAGAAAAACCCCAAAAAGGGGAGGCATCTCTGTTCACTGTTAGCGAAATACTACGGGCACTCATAACATCGTCTAAAGACAGCTTTGAGAGATGAAATGCACAGGACACTAAGGATAATCACAAGGCTTTCTTCAGTTATGTTAGGAACCTGGATGGGAATTCCCAGATATGCCCAGAATTAGTCCAAAATGACAAAAGACTACACCAAACCCACAAACATTGCCAACATCCTAGCTGACAGGTTCAGCACAAACTTCTCCCCCCACACCAGAAGGGCATATATCTATCCCAGCAGAGTGCTGCCCCCGTGACATCTCAGATGCTCAGGTAAGAGCCGCCCTCTCCAAAGCAAATAACACAGCATCAATGGGACCAGACAGTGTCCCGGTCTGCATCCTACATGAACTCCAAGATGAGCTAAACCCAAACATAAAACTACTGTTCAATCTCAGCCTTACCACAGGTTATGTACCCAAAGTGTGGCGTACAGCAACAGTGGTCCCTCTCCACAAAGGTGGTGCCTCAACGGATCCTGGAAACTATCACCCCATAAGCCTGACTAGCTTGGTCTGCAAAGCTATGGAAAGGATCATCATGGACCTCATACATAAAGATATTGTGGACCTACAGACACTGGATCCTACCCAGTGTGACTTTAAGGGCAGATCCTGCCTCTTACACCTGGTTGATTTCTTTGAAACAGTCACCAAGGCCATTGACAAGGGGAAGGTGGTCCACACAGCCTATCTGGACCTCGCAAAAGCCTGCGATACAATACCCCACTCGGGCATTATAGATAAGCTCACCAGCTTAAATATACACCCCTATGTCACTAGATAGGTTGCAAACTGGCTCAAGGACAGAACCCACATGGTTAGAATTGCTTGAGCCATGTCAGACTCCAAACCAGTTACAAGTGGTGTCCCACAAGGCTCAGTCTTGGGACCTCTCCTGTTCGTTATATATGTCTCGGAGGTACAGGCTGACACGGAAGGACTGTGGCTGACCAAGTTTGTGGATGACCGCAAACTGGGCACTATAATTGACTCTCCAGCTGACATAACCATCCTCCAAAAGGGCCTCATAGAAACAGACAACTAGTGCCAGAGCCATGGCCACAAGCTAAATGCCACAATGTGTATAGTCATCCCCTTTGGCAAAAACAAAGTGCCCACAAATGACCACATAGGTGGTAATCCATTACGTACAGATGAAGTAATTAGGGACATGGGGACCGAAGTTGATAGCAATCTCTCATTTGACGACCATGTGGCCAAAGTGGTTAGAAAAACATTTTATATAGCCCACCTAATCATGACAGGATTCACATCTAGATTGGGGAGGTCATTGTGCCTCATTACTCAACCCTCATAAGGACCATAATTGGGTACAATGCCCCTTTTGGGATTTAACCTACCAGACACCTGCAGCAACTGGAAAGACCACAAAAGTACCTCACCAAGAGGATCAAAGGGCTCAAACAGATGCCATATGCTGCCCGGTTAACATAACTCCATACTCAGTGGCATACGGCCTGCTCTGAGGTGATCTGTCCCAGACGTATAATGCCATGTCCAACACAGAAGTAATGGACATGCTGCACCTCAGAAAATCAAACTCCCATCGAGCTTTGCGCTCGAGAGACTTGAACCTCAGCACTGAAATAAATAGGACATGCTGGAGGGACAGATTCATAACCCAGAGGCTCCCTTCACTCTGGAATAAAATCCCCGTCCAGGTTAGGCAGAGTCCCTCATTGAATCTCTTCAAGAGGAATCTTGATGAGTGGATGGGAGATTGTAGGTTTACCCCGTCACTTCTGTGTCACTGTTAGACAGAGGCACAGTATACTAACCTCGAAAAAGGGCATAGCAAAATTAATTTAAAATGGGTGGCGAATGCCAAACACACTCTGGCTAGGCTTATAAATGCCCTAGGGCAGATAGCCTAGTATTAACCTATGAACCTATGAACCTATACCCACACCCCCAGGTTGTTGCCACAGTGTGACGCATCACAGACTATCCACATGCAACTAACAGTGGGTTAAACTGACTTCCAGTTCATAGCCTGCTACGGACCACCCTCCTAAACCCACATAACCCACTTGGCCAACTTAAGAATACATGAATATCTGCAGGTGTCTCCAAACAACAATATATTGGGCAGCTGCATTTACCCACACATAGACTGGGAGCATTACTGTAGCTCCAACACCCTAGGTGTAAGGTTCCTAGAATCCATACACTCAATTGCTATGGAACAACTTGTTACCACTCCCACAAGAGGGGAGAACATGCTGCACCTGTTCATCACCAACATGTGGACTATATGCTCCAGACCAGAAGTGTATCCCTCGCTGGTAAGATGACACCTTAGACTACTCTCACTGGATATTCACATACCAAATGCAGCCCCTGCACAGAAAACCACAGTCACAAAGTTGTGTAATGCAAATTCCATGTATTCACATGAGGCAGGCTTCAGACATAGGAACTATTTAAGGTCACAGGTACATATGTCTATGTGGCACACACATACCTCATGTGTGAATTGACATTACTGATATAATCTATGTCATACAATATTAAGAGCAACACCCCACACACATGGACATACTGTGTGACAAAAAAACACATGGCATTTGTAAGATTCAAACCCCTACCTAACTATGTTATTACACTTGAGAGAAACGCATTAACGAAGTGTGCTATTTGCATTACTGGGAGGTTTTCCTTCTCCTGCTGTACTTATAGGGTGCTGACATCATCAATGTTTAGAAAGAGGAATGTGCATCATGTAGTGTGTTCTTCTAGTTGCCAAAAGGGACATTTCTTTCACACAAAATTGCACACACACTAACTCCTTCTCACCCAAACACACACACACACACTGAGCATTTGTAGGATTCAAATCCCTATCTATGTTATGATACTTGAGAGAACCACATTAGCAGAGCGTGCTATTTGCATCACTAGAAGGTTTTCTTTCTCCTGCTGTACTTATAGGGTGCTGACATCATCAGTGTTTAGAAAGAGGACTGTGCATCATGTAGTGTGTTCTTCTAGTTGCCAAAAGGGACATTTCTTTCACACACACACTAACCCCCCCCTCACTCAAGCACACACTGAGCATTTGCAGGATTCAAACCCCTACCTAACTATGTTATGCCACATGAAAGAAATGCATTAGCAGAGCGCACTATCTGCATTACTTGGGGGGGGGGGTTCTTCTCCTGCTGTACTTATAGGGTGCTGACATCATCAGTGTTTAGAAAGAGGAATGTGCATCATGTAGTGTGTTCTTCTAGTTGCCAAAAGGGACATTTCTTTCACACAGAATTGCACACACACTAACCCCCCTCATTCAAACACACACACACTGAGCATTTGCAGGATTCAAACCCCTACTTAACGATGTTATGACACATGAGAGAGATGCATTAGCAGAGCGCATTATTTGCATTACTGGGGGGGGGGTCTTCTCCTGCTGTACCTATAGGGTGCTGACATCATCAGTGTTTAGAAAGAGGAATGTGCATCATGTAGTGTGTTCTTCTAGTTGCCAAAAGGGACATTTCTTTCACACAGAATTGCACACACACTAACCCCCCTCATTCAAACACACACACACTGAGCATTTGCAGGATTCAAACCCCTACTTAACAATGTTATGACACATGAGAGAGATGCATTAGCAGAGCGCATTATTTGCATTACTGGGGGAGGGTTCTTCTCCTGCTGTACTTATAGGGTGCTGACATCATCAGTGTTTAGAAAGAGGAATGTGCATCATGTAGTGTGTTCTTCTAGTTGCCAAAAGGGACATTTCTTTCACACAGAATTGCACACACAATGAGCATTTGCAGGATTCAAACCCCTACCTAACTATGTTATGACACATGAGAGAGACGCATTAGCAAAGCGCATTATTTGCATTACTGGGGGGGGGGGTTCTTCTCCTGCTGTACTTATAGGGTGCTGACATCATCAGTGTTTAGAAAGAGGAATGTGCATCATGTAGTGTGTTCTTCTAGTTGCCAAAAGAGACATTTCTTTCACACAGAATTGCACACACACTAACCCCCCTCACCCAAACACACACTCAGCATTTGCAGGATTCAAAACCCTACCTAACTAGATTATGACATTTGAGAGAGAGAGAGACGCATTAGCAGAGCGCGCTATTTGAATTACTGGGTATCTGTTTTTCTCCTGCAGTATTTATAGGGTGCTGACATCATTATTTATATAGAAGTATGTACATCTATTACTATCTGTCATTTAGGGGGATAGCATATATATATGCATTAACAGCAGCCTACTTCAGGGTCAGATATGCACATCAGCACTGCCAGGTTATGTTTTATACCATGCTTCGTGACCACAGGACCTGTAACACACAACACAACCAGTTCAGACCACCCCATCCCATATCCAGGACACACACTTTGCTTCCCTGGGAACAGTGTAGGATATGAAGGTGTTCACATACACCATTACAGTGGTTAACGTCAGGTACAGGTATATTGTGTGGGGGAACTACTCAGGCCTCAACAACATCACCCTACAGCCACTACAATTTGTGAATCCATGTGCTATGGCAGGACCACTCACCACAGCCACAAGGGGGAATACATATTGGACCTGACCATCTGCAACATGGGGACTCTATGTTCCACACCAGAGGTAGACCACCATTGTTAATATCTGACCATACCCAACTTTCCCTGGACATCCATATCCCATCCCCACCCACAGGCAAGGATGTCACTGCAAACAAAGTATTTATGAAAAGCAGATTTTGCACTTGTGAAGACTTCAAAGGACCCATGCTGGGGGATTATACAGGCCACTCTGCATAATCCTTGACAATTGCATTCTATGAGCATCTGGAAGGTTTGCATTGATCATGCTATCCCACATAAACCCATGACTCCTCCACAACAGGAGACCTGTGTGGTGCACACCAGCCATATATAAGCTGTACAACAGAAGGAGGGAGCTAATACATTACAGAGCAATATCCCACAGAGGGAGGATGACTCTAAACAGTATTGGCATGACACTTCAATCCCTCAAACTCATCACGTCAAAGTGTTGACAGTGAAATTGTCCAGACATTGCAGATAAGGCTCCCCTCAGTCTGTAATTAATGGCCAATTACTGTTATAAGTCTTCGCCAACCCTCTTCCAGCAAACACCAGCCACATGGATGTGACATTGCAAATTCAACCCCTGGGATCTCCACTGTGTCCCTGCTTGACGGAGGCACAGCACACTAGCCTTAAACGGTGCCTTCTGTGACCTACTTTGCAGAGGCATAGTAGCCTACTGTACTGGGGAGGCAGACGCCAAGCACACTCTGGCTAAGCTTGTATTCCCTAGGGCAAACAGCCTAGTAGTGACCTCTACACCCATATGTTTAATTTTCAGATGCACAATATTTGTTGCTGATAAACTGTTTGCAGGTCTTTATTGCCATAGCTTTCCCTGTTTCTATGAACAACTTGTGTATCTGTGGAAGATGTTTGAATATGAGAGGGATCCACTATTTAACTTATGTCTCTGTAGTCATTTAACTGTGTGCACTGGGCAGATTGCTGTATTGTGGTTGGTTCCTGGATTAACACATACGAATACCAGATATGTGTGGCCAACTGCTAAACTGAGACATGGCCTATGTGTGTGAGCATGCCCAGTTCAGGCTTTTCATGGCTTGTTGCCTGACATATGTCTCATTTATCAAAGTGTGCGAGCATGCCCAGTGTGAGCTTTCCATATGTTGAAATCTGCAGTCCACACATTTGTGGTTGTGTGTGAACTTCAACAATACTTCACATTTATAGTTGTGTGTTGGGAGTCATGTTGTGTACTTACTGCCCAACTGCTTTGTGTCTGAACCCAACAGGGATTTTACTGTGCCTGCAGGGTTTCCATGGGATAGTTTGCATACAGTTGTCAACATCCTTTCATACTGACCAAACACTGTAATATCGTATAGTGTACTGGTTCAGTACTGTCACTGTGGTGGACAGTATCCTGTGTTTCAGTCCTATCACTGCTTTAAATATTCATAGTGAACACACCAGACTGGTTAAGGGCCAGTTGTGCACATATGACCATGTTGCATTTTGTTCGGATATGGACTACTTAAACCAGGCTTGTCCAACATTGGTAAGGTATTTCACAACTTGGGTAGACATTGAAAAACACTAGCGATGTGCCCTAGGCCATTTCTACTGCTAGTCAGAGAGTGTGTTTGTCCTTCAACACACATTGTAACTGGATTTTGACATGACATATTTCAAGGTTAGTATACTGTGCCTCTGTCTACCCATGACATAACAGTGATACCCAGGGTAAACCTACCATCTCCCATCCACTCATCAAGATTCCTGTTGAGGAGAGTCAATGAGGGATTCTCTGGCTAACCTGTACTGGGAGGTTACTCAAGAGTTGAGGGAGCTTCTGGGTTATGGATCAATCACTACAGCATGTCCTATGTATGTCAGTGCTGGGGTTCAGGTCTCTCATGTGCATAGCTCACTGGCATTCAGATTGTACAAGGTGCAGCATGTTCATTGATTCCAGCTTGGACATGGCTTTATACATCAGGCACAGATTGCCTCTGGGCAGGCAGTATGGCACTGTGTGGAGCTGCAGTTTGTTTAATCAGGCAACACATGGCATCTGTTCGAGCTCTTTGATCCTCCTGGTGAGGTACTTTTGGTGTCTTTCCAGTTGCTGGAGGTGTCTGCTGAGGTACATCACACAGGAGCCATTGTACTCAATTGTGGGGCTGATGAAGGATGACTGAGGAGGCATGATGACCTCCCCTGATCTAGATCTGACTACCTTCATGATTAGGTGGGTATATGGTATGTTTCTGTAACCACTACAGCCACATGGTTGTCAAATGCAAGATATCTATCAAATTGTGTCCCCGGGTCTCTTATTACTTCTAAAGTACTTAATGGGTTAACACCTATGTGGTAATTGGTGGGCACTTACTGTTTATCCACAGGGGATGACTATACACTTTTCTGCAATTAGCTTGATGACATGGCTCTGGCACCAGTTGTCTGTTTCTATGTGGCTCTTTTGTAGGATGCTTGTGTCAGCTGGAGGGTCAGATATGGTGCCCAGTTTGTAGTCCTCTGCAAACTTGTTCAGACACAGTCCTTCCATGTTGGCCTGTACCTATGGGAAATATATACCAAACAAGGGAGGTCCCAGGACCGAGCCTTGTGGGATGCCAGTTGTAGCTGGTTTGTAGTCTGACATGGCTGCAGCATTTCTGACCATGTCAGTTCTGTCCTTGGGCTGGTTTGCAACCCATCTACTGATATAGGGGTTTATATTTAAGCTGGTGAGCTTATCTATAATGAACATGTGGGGTATTGTATGGAAGGCTTTTGCAAGGTCCAGATAGGCTGTGTGGACCACATTCCCCTCATCAATGGCCTTGATGACTGTTTCAAATGGGTCAAACATGTTTAAGGGGCAGGATCTGCCCTTAAGAAAGCCACGCTGGGTAGGGTCCAGGTCTGTAGGTCCCCAATATCTTTATTTCTGAGGTCCATGATGATCCTTTCCATAGCTTTGCAGACCAAGCTTGTCAGGATTCTGGGGTGATAGTTTGCAGTATCCATTCAGGCACCACCTTTGTGGAGAGGGACCACTGTTGCTGTACACTGCTCTTTGGGTACATATCCTGTGGTAAGGCTGAAATTGAGCAGTAGTGTTATTTGGCATTCCATTCTTCTTGGTGTTCATGTTGGACACAGCCCAGGACACCATCTCATATCATTGATGCTGTGTGTTTTCCTTTGAATATGCTGGCTGTTACCTCAGCATCTGCAATGTCAGGGGGCCAGCACTCTGCTAGGATAGATATTTGGCATTTGGGGGGGGTGTTTGCACTGAACCTGTCAGGTTGGATGTTGGCAATGTGTGGGTTTGGTGTATTGTTTGTAATATTTGGTAATTCAGAGCATATCTGTGAATTCCCAACAAGGTTCCTACCATCAGTTAAGAAAGCCTTGTGATTATCCTTAGTGTCCTGTACAATCTGTATCTTCATAGGTTCATAGGTTCATACTAGGCTATCTGCCCTAGGGCATTTATAAGCCTAGCCAGAGTGTGTGTGGCTTTCGCCACCCCTTGCTATGTGAATATTATGCCCATTTAGGGTTTACTTTACTGTGCCTCTGTCTAGACGTGACACAGTGAAGACCCCCAGTATAAATCTACGATCTCCCATCCACTTGGCAAGATTCCTGTTGAAGAGAGTCAGTGAGGGGCTCTGCCTAACATGGAGTGGGATTCTGTTCCAGAGTGTAGGGAGCCTCTGGGTTATGAATCTGTCCCTCCAGCACATCCTATTTATTTATGTGTTGAGGTTGACATCTCTCACTCTCGTGGCTCTGATGGATTTGGATTTTCTGAGGTGGAGCATGTCCATCAATTCTGTATTGGACATGGCCTTGTACATCGGGCATACATCACCTCTGAGTATGCAGTATGTGACTGCATACAGCTGGGGTGTCGTCAGCCAGGCAGCATATGACAAATGTTTGGGACCCTTTATCCTCTTGGTGAGGTACTTTGAGGTCTTTCTAACTGCTGCAGGTGTCGGGTAAGGTACATCCCAAATGGGGCATTGTACTCAATTATGGGCCTGATAAGAGAAGAGTATAGGGGCACAATGACCTCTTGATGTAGAAGTGAATCCTTTCATGATAAGGTGGCCAATATAGAAGGTCTTCCTAGCCACGTTGGCAATGTGAGTGTCACATGAGAGGTTACTGTCCACTTGTGTCCCTAGGTCCCTGATTACTTCTTCCATACGTAATGGATTACCACCTATGTGGTAATTTGTGAGTACCTTGTTTGGTATTTGGAGAGATATTCATACTCTCCAGTGTCTTCAGGAAGGCTGAGTGGGGTTCCTGAGTTTGAGAGGGTGGTCTGTAGCATGCTACAAACTGTACAGCGGTTTTGCCTATGGTTAGTTGCACATGGATGGTCTATGATGCTTCGTGCATTATCAGTAACCTGGATGTGTGGGTATCTTTGCTCAATATGGATACTCCCCCTCCATTTGTGGTCTGGTCCAGGTTTTGGGGCCAAAAAGCATGATATGAGGTATAACCTGGTAGTGCTGGGGTGCTCTCAGGAGCCTTGATGCAGGTTTCCATCACTGCACAGACATCGATGTTCTCCATACTGGGGAGGGCCTCGAGAGCGTGCATCTTGAGGTTTAGTCTCCTGGCATTGAGCAGCATTACCCTTATGTTTTTTCCACTTATGTTTTCTAGGGAGGTGGGTTTGTCTTTTCAGCCTTGCCTACAAAAGGCACTATGGAGGTGGCAAGAGCCTTAGCCAATATCCAGACACCCAGGGGTGACAGGTGCAAGCCATCCCTGGCAAAGCAGCATGGCTTGTCAAGCATGACATCCCAAGCAGACAGACATTGGATCCCCTTGGAATGACACCAGTAATTGAGCCAATTGTTAAAGCTAATCATTCTGTGTTTGTACTGTGGCATCATTCTTGGTGAGGGTAGGATGCTGCTCAGGGTCAGAGTCATACCGGCCTGGCCTACATAATCAGAGAGCTCCTCTATGTCTCTTTTCATGTAGTCCAGGGAGGTATGTCTCAGGTCATTCACACCAGCATGGACAATGACTGAGTCATATTTGTACTTGCTTTGGAGTGACCTGCATGCTAGTGTTATGTGGCGGATTGTAGCAGCCAGCAGGCAGCTTACTGTACCCTTTTCCTTGTTCAGTCTGGTGAGCAGGACATCAGTGTGTCTGACTATGGAGTCACCTATTACAAGTTTATCAGGCATGTTGTTTGTCCTTACGGGCTGTGACTGTTTGGCACACCGACTTTGCGTACTATGTGTTGCATGTGCTATGTTTGGGGGTAGTGGTTGCTTGGGTGTCTGCTTTGGAGGCCTCTGTTGATTTGGTGGTTTTTACTTAGAGCCTCCGGGAATGTTTTTGTGTGTTTATGTCTTTGGTTTGCAGTTATGATAGGTCTATGTGAGACTGGGTTTGTGGTGTGTGTGGTTACCTTCTCCTCCTGACTAGTTTAGACAGTACTGAGTTGAGAGAGCTCAGCCTCCAGTTTGGATAAATGGTTGCATCTGTCACATATATTTGTATTTCTTGGGGGGAGGAGGGGGTTGTCTGTGTACATGGGGCAGGTGTAACATTGCCCAAGATTCACAGATTCAACTTGTTGTAGCTGGCCTTTGTGGATTTTATGATTGGCCATATTTTATTGCCATAATACTGATCAGAGATTACTTCCCTTTTTGGGTTTGCTCTATCATGTAGTAGCTTCCTCATTCTCTTGCATGGTTTGGTAATGGCTGGGGTCCACCATGCCAGATGCCTGCGTGTATGGCATTGGGCCTTGGTTTTATTTGGGATTGCATAATCCATGCATTCCTGACAGTGTTCATAAAATGCATTTATAAAGGGTTCTGAGGTGTGGCCCATATTTTCCACAGGCACAGGGCCTTTAATGGATTCCACATCAGTTTGGAGGAGTGCAACATTTCCTTTACACATGTTTTTCACTGTAGTTTTGTGGCCAGGGATTGTGGTCAGGATGTGAATATCCAGTGTGATTACTCTATGGTCTGATCTTACCAGTGAGGGATACACTTCTCATCTGGCCATAGAGTACCCATGTTGCTGATTATCACATCCAGTATGCTTACCCCTCTTGTGGGAGTGGTATGTTGTTCCTGAGCATTTTGGTTTATGGATTCTAGGAACCTTTGGCCTAGAGTGTTAATAATGCTCCCAGTCTATGTTTGAGTATTTTCAGTCACCCAATATAATGTTGTTTGGAGAGCTTGATATTTCCATGTGTTCCAACGTAGGCCAAGTGCAGTTCCTGGCATTAGGAGGGTAGTCTGTAGCAGGATACAAACTGGGAGGCAGTCTTAGCCACTGTTACTTGACCATGGTTAGTCCATGCTGCTTCTTGTTGTGGTACCAACATGGGGGTGTGGTTATTCTTGACAATTATTGCTAGTCACCCTCCTTTTGTAATTTGTTCCATGTTTTGGGGCTGTAAAGCACGATATGAGGTGTAACCTGGTAGTGTTAGGGTGCTCTTGTGAGCCTTATCCCAGTTTTCTGTTACAGCACAGATATCAACATTCTCCATGCTGAGGGGAGTTTAGACTGCATGCATCTTGCAGTTTAGACTTCTGGCATTGGGTAGCATTACATCTAGGTTCTTATCCCTTGTGATACCTATGGGGTTGGGTTTGTGTTTTGAGCCTTACCTATTCAAGGTACAGCAGGGGTGACAACAGCCTTTGCCAGTATCCTAAAGGCCAGGACTGATAGGTGCACACCATCCCTAGCAGGTGGAGCATCGTGTCTTGCTCAGCATGTCATCCCAGGCTGGCACGCATTGGATCCCCTTTGACTAACAGCAATACTTAAGTCAATTATTGTAATTGATCATCTCATCTTCATATTGTGGCAACATGCTTGGTGAGGGTAGGATGTTAGTCAGGGTCATCAAGCTTGCATATACTACATGGTGTTACATTGCTTAACACATGGCAATCATGCCTCAGGTGGTGCTGCAGGGCTGTCTATGTTGGATGTACATACTACACTCCCTGTACATGTTTGATAGCAGGTTGTGTCAACTTAGGCATCCCTTTTACTATATGTGTGAGTCAGAGAGAGGTATCATTTCCAGGGTTCCTACTGAGCCAGTGTATGTGCTATGCGCTGCAGCTTTGCCAAGGCCAAGGCATACTGGGCATGCCTCCTTCTGCCTACTGGGGCAGGCTCAGGTTGTTCCTCCTCCGAGTCACGCTCTGCCTGTGATTGGCTTGGCAATGGTGGGGGGCTGTTTGGCCCAGCCCTATGCTTGTCCTGCTGCAGCTGTTTTCGCAGAATCATATTATGTAGCATAGCACATACCATGACAATTTGGGTACATGAAGTTGGTGAGTACTGCAAGGCTCCACCAGATGTGTCCAGGCACCAGAACCATGACTTGAGCAGCCCAAACACACGCTCGATTACATTTCGTGTTTGTGCGTGCGCCTCATTATGGCGTTCTTGTTCAGGTGTGTGTGCATTTCTAATGGGTGTCATCATCCACGGCTCCAGTGCATAGCCAGCATCCCCCACTAAGTGACCATGTGGGATGTCCCCATTGGCAAATATCTGGTACAGCTGCGTCAAATGCCAGATATGGGAATCATGGTAGCTTCCAGGGCAGCCAGCACACACATTCATTATTATGCCCTGGGCATCACACACGACCTGGCAGTTGATGGAGGGGAAGCCCTTGCAGTTAATGTAGGCCCTACCCCACTCACCGGCTGGTGCTTTGATGCGTATGCGTGCAGTCTATTGCACCCACTACCTCAGGGTATTCCGCTATTTGCTGGAAGAGACTGATATTGCTGGCCAATACCTCACGGGAATTGGGGAAATATACATGATCACCGACATGTGCTGACATGGCATCCAGGAACTGGTGCAGTACCCTGGATGCTGATGCCTGTGATATCCCCATCATATCACCAGTTGGTCTCTGGAAGGTACCTGTTGCTAGTATTCTTAGGCCAACACATACCTTGGTTTCCACTGGGATGGGTTCCCTCTGTTGGTTCTGTGTGTGAGGCGTGGCCTGCACAGCTCAACAATTTGCTGCAGGAGGTCTCTGTCCACTCTATAGCGCTCCACTATCTCCAGCTCATGTAACCCCTGGTAGGTGACCCTGGGCCTGTACACTCTTCTCTGTCTCCTCACTGTGGGTTGTCTGGCAGCATTTGCATTGTCACCACCCTCAGCAAGTCTCCTATGTCTCCTTATAACAGCTATGGAAGCCCCTAGCATGTTTGGTCTGAGTGCAGCTTTTTCAGTTTTCACTTCTAATAGCTTACTCCTGTCTTGCAGTGTCTCTTGAGAGAAACATACTGCAATGCTGTTTGCAGTGTTTTAAGTGCTGGGCTGGGCTAGTATTCTGCCTGTGTAATTGCCTGCTTCTAATTGTTTTCACCTGCTAGCTCTACCAGTATTCCCTGCTAGCTTCCTACTATTTCTTCTGCTTCCTTTTTCCTCACTGTTTCCTCAGGGGGGAGCAGCACGCATACCAGCGAAAACACGTTCACAGTGGCTACCACACGCGCACACATGCTTACACGGACTAAAATCTGCTTATTCAGGTTAAAATGCGTGCACACCAGCGCAAACAGGTTTACAGATCTTTAAACAGGCTCCTACATGCTTACTCTGCCTTCCACGTGTGCACTCTGTCTTACCCGTGCCTCCCAACGTGCACACGCGCGCATGCACGCACAGCAAGAAACTTTGGTGTTAGCCACAGTGTACACCTTCCATTTCTTGACTTTCCCATGCTTATCTGTTGACACTCCTCTTTCTATGCTGTGTGACTGACATCTTTCACATACCACTTTGCTCCAATGAGCTTGATTTCTTTCTTACATTCCCCCCTGTGATGTCACCTATCTCCTACTCTGTTACTCCCCCTTATCTAACTCTTACACTACACGGAATGTGCTCATTTGCTATGTGACAGTGAGATTCACTATCCTACCACTCATTTACATAGGATTGCCTACTAATGCTTAGTTACGTGTCTTACACTCAGCTTCCCCCCTTAGCAACCACTAAACGGTGGCCATGTTGTTTTCGGTCTGCTAGTCCCCGCATTGTAAATCCATGCATTGCATAAAACCCACATTTGTGGGTTTAAAACCTTTATTTTTATGTTTTATATAGCGCAGCCCGTTTGCGTGGGGCTGCGCTGCATTTAAACCTCGCCGATCGCCAAAAAAAAATTTTTTTACATGTTTGCATTGGGTTACCGTGCCAATGGCCACATATTTGGCCATTGGCATGCTGCCTGCTACATATGCACACTTTATTTGGAGCTGTCAAGGCTCCATTGTGTTATTTGCAGTAACGTACTCAGTTGTCAACTGAGTACATTTCTGCACCTAACACGACTCTTACACAGGCTGGTTTCAGCTTCGTGGATCGCTAATTTACCTCATTTGCATGCCTTTCGGCTGCAAGTGAGGTAATTAGCATATCCACATCCTGCCCGTGTAAGAGATGTTTTAGCTGGTCTCTTACACGGGATTTCGGGCTGTTCCTGGATCGCGATGGCTGCATGGAGTCTTACACGACTCTTAGACTCCATGCAAGCCATCGTGAATCCTGCCCACTGACTTTCAAAATATCGAAAAAGGAAACTTAAACACAACCTTCCTACCAAAACCATAAAAAATCACACCAACAAATAAACTGAAATCAACCTGCACCTCCCACACCCCCTCTACTTATATATATCAACTCCAAGGTTGCACTACCATGAAGAAAACTGCAAGTCTAACATAATATACACTGCACTTTCATTACACACTTTCAAAACCATACACCCAAGAAACACGCACACCATACCTTTACAAAAATTACCACTTACAAAACTAATACACACATAGCACCACCTACCTACTCAAACCTACTCAGCAAATTTCCAGGCTATTTAAAAACATTTCTCTTCCAAATACCTACACACTGAGCACATACCTTAAGCTTCAGTACATAAACACATATCGGCCACCATTATCCATATCCCACATACCACTACACCTTAAAGTTACAGTACACAATTTACAGCAACACCACACCAAAACTAATACAGGTTCAGCATTCTCAGATTAATTATTCTGAACATTCTGTAAACAGTACACTAGACATTTTCATCTCGACATACTGGAATTCGAGATTATGGTCTTTCAGTTTTCTAAAGTAGACCCATATATGTGTGTGCGCGTGTGTGTATATATAAATATATATATATATATATATATATATATATATATATATATATATATATATATATATATATATATATATATATATATATATATATATATATATATATATATATATATATATATATATATATATATATATATATATATATATATATATATATATATATATATTATATATATATATATATATATATATATATATGTATATATATATATATATATATATATATATATATATATATAGAGAGTTCCTATTAGATGACTGAACACGCATTCTTTTGAATGCGTCTTGGTCGAACTTGAAAAGACAAAAAGGCAAAATGATGAAGTGGCATATAAGCAAATTCTTTCCCTGGGAAAGAAATCACTTGGCCGCATCCGTTACTTTGTCATTTTCATCACTGTAGTGTGATCTCGGAGTTGATATATTTAAGTAGGGGGGGTGAGGGGGTGAAGACCCCCACTTTGTTATGCTTTAAGTGTTTTTTTTTGGAACAGCAATTTTTTTCCCTTGGAAAAAAATCACTGTTCTAAGCATTCGAATTTGTAAGCTTTCACTTACATGGAGTCGGTAAATCATCGTTTGCTTTTCTAAGCATTCGTTGATTTAATATAGACCCTATATATATATATATATATATATATATATATATATATATATATATATATATATATATATATATATATATATATATATATATATATATATATATATATATATATATAGATAGATATACATACAGCTGTGGAATAAACTGTGGCTTGTGTGATTGAAACTTAGCTTATCACTCATGCCACTTTTATTTTCATACAAGAGCATGGTCCAATGGGGATATAAATATTTGCCCTTTCCCCACTGTAGGGTGATCTCAGAGTTTGTATATGTAATTAAGAGGGGGGTATAAAGATGCATTCCCCCAAATTGGGGGGGGTTGCCCCTGCAAAAAAAATGCAATTAACTTAACTATTTTTTTTCATTAGGTTGTTTTGATCATTTGTGTTTGATGATTTGAGGATCAAAGTCTTGTTTTTTTGATAAAGCAACATAAACCCTTATGTGAGTAGATATATATATATTTATGTATACACATACATATATATATATATATATATATATATATATATATATATATATATAAACTATGTATGTTTGTGAATTATATAAAGTGTGTGCATTTATGAGCAATGGGCTTATTATACTTGATATACAACAATAATGTATATTACATTTTTATATTTCCCTCTTCTATCTTTAACTTATTATGCTAACCCAATTACCAAAAGGAAATAAACATATCATACTACTTAACTGTTTCTCTATCTTTTTTTTTTTTTTGTTTGTTTTTTTGTTTTATGTGTTTATGTTTCATTAATTAACTGCTTACTAGAATGTGGAATTCCACACTGGTATATATGCCCTTGGTCTAATTTTCAGCATAGGGTTCCATTGGCAGAAGTGAAAGTTCTCTAATTATCTTAAAAATGTAGTCTATTACACTACAGTAAATGAAAGTATTAGTATAAAAGAACTTGCTTTATTATAAAAAATGCTATAGCAATCAGGTAAAATAATTAACAAGGAGCTTCTTCATCAAATGAGCTTCATCAAATGGGTAATATCTTCTTCTACTTTTGGCTTTCCCCTGTTTGGGGTCGACACAGCGGATCACCTGTCTGCTCATGATTGGCAGTGGAGTTTTATGGTGTCGATTTGCCAGCCCGGCGCCCAACCTTCCACAGAAGGCACACACACACACACACACACACATACACACCTAGAGTCAATTTAGAGTGTCCAATCCACCTACAGCATGTCTTTTTGATGTGGGAGGAAACCGGAGCACCTGGAGGAAACCCACGCGACCACAGGGAGGACATGCAGATTCCGCACAGAAGGCACCCCAGCCAAGGATTGAACCGGAGAGCCTCTTGCTGTGTGGCGACAATGCTAACCGCTGCATCACTGCAGCTGCCCATCAAATGGGTAATATAAGACTCCAAATTTAGTTAAAAAAAGCATTGCTACAAATACACCGCCCTGCTGTTTGGTTTATCTGTGTCCCCACTAATACTGAATTCATGTTGATACTTCATCTGTATATCCCAATAACAAAGCAACAACAAAAGGACTGAGTAAAGTTATTTAAGTATTTTTGGGATTTTTTTTTGTTGAAGTGTTGGCTTGCAGTGATCAGAAGAAAGTTCTCATGTAACTGGAAAACTGGAAATCTTGATGCAAAACCAAAACTTGCCATTGTGTCCTCCCTGAATCATATATAAATCATGTGTTGTTTTCAGTTATAAGATCATAGAAAATAAGATTGTATAAACCAAAATATAAAGGAAATACAAAAGTAAAACAGATGGAATAAAAGAAAACATATTTAAAGTGAAATTATTCATTTTCTTATACTCCGGTTTTGTATTTTGTTTCTTTATGTCTATATGAAATCCAGCTTAAATAATTACAAAGTTGATGGAAACTGAGTAGCTGGTGGCAGAGAAGCAAACAGCAAATCTGATCTTTGAATGATTTGACATGGATGTTCAATATTTATTTGCCTGACTTTATGCATTTCTGACCTTTATACAGGAAGCAGTTGATCACCGTGAGGAAGTTGAAATGGACATGATGTCGAGTACCAGTCCTCCTGAAAAAACAAAGCACAAAGCCAGTGTGAATAACCACCAGATGGCTGCACCTGCCACTGCCAACCAATGTATTGGTTCTAATCTGCCTTCACCTGCAGATAGCCCCATCAAAGCTGAGAAAAATGGACATCCAAAGGATCCCATAAAAACAGCAAAAGTGTTTGAAATTCAGGCAATGCCCAATGGGAAAACTAGAACATCAATAAAGACCATGAGCAAAAGGAAGCTTTCACAGCAGAAGGAAAAGAAAGCCACACAGATGTTAGCCATTGTACTAGGTAAGACAGTTTCATTGTTGAAAATGCATGAAAAATTCATCCAGCAATTATGTTTATTTCAAGATAATATGAGTACAAATTTCTATTATGAAATTCACATAAAAGAATGTCTTATAGATTGAAATCATGTGGAAAATAAAATCACAAACTATCATCAATGTTTTGACTGAAGGGTTTGATATTCTTAACCACCAGGGGAGTGATATATATATATATATATATATATATATATATATATATATATATATATATATATATAGCTTTTTCAGTTACATTGAATGTATTACTGTTGACGATTTTCTAAAATGACAGTATTTCTTGTTATCTCTTGTATTCATCTGAAAATTAGCAATTCTTTTCTTTATAAATCTTAAAATAAGATCCATTTAACTGTAGTGGCAGTGAAGTCACTTTACACAACTCATTTCATATCCCTACATACAAAATATGTCATGTTTCTTACAGCAGGTGCTCACACTGGTGCATATACATTCCGTTTATACATTTTCCCTTGACATCCATTCACTTCAGTGGGATAAGGTTGTGTACTATTTTTACAAAAAGAGGACATAAAATGAGTAAAGTTATATTCTGAGAGTCAGACATATGTAGTAATACAGGATTATTCCATTTTTTTTATTCATTTTCTGATTGATGCTTTCTTTTTTCATACTTTTTTATTTATTGATTGATTTGTGCTGGTTAGTGTGTGCTTTAGGTCTTACCTCTTTCTGGCAGTTTTTATTTCATAATCATGGTGATATGTTTTCAGTACATGATTAGGGTTATGTTTTTTTCTTAGGTAGGCTTTTGCATTAGTTTCTTTGACTTCTCTGTGTAGGTTTGTGTGCATTCATATGTGCTAGGATGTGTTTGTTTTTTTATGGTCTACAGTTCTACAGTTGTCACTGCCAGTTTTGTAGATATCTTCAGCAGGTTTGGTCACAGTGACCAGTGTATGGATTGCATTTTTGATTAATTTATTCATATGTTTATGATATCTTTTTCTCTTGATGTGATAAATATATTATTCCTGCATTTGTACTGTATTTTTATATGGGATTTGTCTTTTGGATCATGGTTGATTTAATTTAATTTAATTCCACTATACTACATCAAATCTCTACCCTACAAACTCCGTTTATGTGAAAGGATATGTTGGGTTTTTTTTGCATATATTACATATGTGCATACGTGCAATATATATGCACATATATTTAGACAGGAGCATGAGGACGCACCAGATCTGTCAGATAAATAGGATACAGATTGTACAGGGTATAGAAGATGGGGGTAAGAATCTTAAAACTCATTTGACTGCTGCCTGCAAGCAGTACATGTCACACTGTACCTGAACTGTCTGTAACATTCTTTGCTAACTGCAGGAGAGCTACATCATATCTGAAAGCTCAGGCTATAAGGTGCTGCAGTAATTCAAACAGCTCAATACCTCAGTATGAATCAATTTTCCCTGGACTGATACTGGTATTTAATATTTGATCCTGGATACAGGACATAAGATGGGAGTAAGAAGTCATATATGGAGATGACATCTGATCTTTGAGTGTGAATCTGCCTTCATGGACAAAGCCTAGGTCATGAAAGCATGATAGAAATGTTAACTGCTCTCCACGCATGAGTAATCAGAGGGAGGACAGGAGAGGAAGCTGAGAAGGATGGATGCTAGTATTATACACCAGAATAGTCTTAGTTTTGAGGAGTTTTAAATTATTATGGGATATCCAGTCAAGGATCATATCCAAGCCATCTTGCAAAGTTGAAGGATCCAGTGTATTTTCTGTAGAAAAGGCAAGATATACTTCAATATAATATTATTAAGATTAATTAGAGATATGTCTCCTACCCATGACCTCCCTAAGTAGCAACAGATGTAAAAAAAAACAAAAAAACGCCAGTCTTGAATGAGAAGAAAACACTATCAAGGATAACTGGCAGAAAGTAATGGCAAGATGTTTTCAGCCTTGAAGGATGAGGGATCAAAATGCAAGTCAGGTGCACTGCAGTTACTCCATTCATGCACTCATTACAGTCCACATAAATGGACTCATCACACTGTACTTCTTTATAACCCACCTTAGAGGGCCTGTAATGACCAGTGGAAAGCAAAAATTTCAAACTCAAACATAACATCCTTCTACATGATTGTTGCCTGGTACCAAGCATAATCCTTGTCTAGAAAAAAGTTATAACTGAGAAGGTGAAACTTTACTCCACCCCCTACTTTACTCCACACAATGACCTTAAATCATAGACAAACCATACAATGTCTGTACGGGTTTCTGTCAAATGATCATACAGTCAACCCCATATGATCAACAATTCAGTCCATTGAATTGTTCTGACTGAGAATGCTTTACAGTTTGGATCAGAAAATGTGCCCTCTTCCCCACTGTAGTGAAACTCGGAGTCGGTATATATAATTAACAGGGGGTGTGGGAGGTAAAGGGAAGCTTGCCCCTTCTGCAAAATCATTTTTATGTTGTATGCAGGTGTTTATGTTTCAATGTTTTTCGACAAACTGAATTGTCGATCATATGGGTTCAACTATATGGGTTTCAATAATCTGTCCATTCGAATATTTGACATAGATCTGGTTTGTATCATACTGAAGCCCTTGAATATCTACTCACTGGAAAAATTGGTCCAAGAGTCCAGAAAATGCATTACTGGATAAGCCATCACTGAATCCCAGTATGATCTGTTCCAAGATGGGCTAACAGTGTCTAAATTTAAAGCCCTTAAATCCCCTACATTTAACCAGGTCCTTTATGTGAAGCTACAACAGAGAAAGCTGGAGAATAAGTGAACAGTATGATGGTCTAACAAGGAGATGTCCTTCACCAACAATTCACTGGTTTCAAGACCAAGCTGAGAGATCAGGTCTAATAAATATCCAAACTTGTGAATAGCAGAGAAACTATCTGGCTGAAGGTAAAGGTGAAACCAAGGTTTCTTATAACCCCAAAGGGCTCATGGCCAGCTCATAAGATTCACCACTGATACAGGTTTGGATGTGTCTGAGAGCAGTCTGGTTCTAAAACATGTCACTCATCCACAAGTGTTTGATATGGTCATGAAAAGAAGGTTAGCAATTTGGGAAACCATGACTGGCTTAAAATAAAAGCATATTTTACTGAGCTGAGCATTGAACTGACTGAGCATTTTTAAAATAAATCAAACACACAGGTTGTGACTGTTACTCCTTACAGTTTCCACAGTTAGCTTCACCCACAGGAGGGCCCCTCGATTGCAACCTGAAGCTGTTTTAGGCAAGCATCGACCTAAACATTTGAGAATAAATGTTTCAAAAGTAAATGTACTTACCATCAGAAAGAAGCAATTATTTTTACTAGTATAGGCAACAAACACTTCACATAGCTAATGTGGATATATCCTTAAGCTTTTAATCTGCTGTAAATGTAGTGCACACTTGAAGGACAACTGGTTTCGACCCCCTCCCCCTCACAGTGTAGACTTGGTTCCAAGCTATACCACTAGGTGGCAGCATTACTTCTAAATCAATCACCAGTTGCTTTTAGGTCTCACTGAGCATTTTTAAAATAAATAAAACACACAAGTTGTGACTGTTACTCCTTACTGGAAGCAACTTAAAAAAATTATTTGAGTGGGGAAACCAACTGGAGCAAAACCTACACATTTGCTAATAACAACCAAACCCAGGGACACAGAAATTATTTACAAACAGTAAAAGTGCTGCAAACTACCATACCTGAAATAACCTGGCTGATTGATTTTCCTGGGCTAGCTACAAGGCGCCATATTTAAAATCCTATCCTCTCAGCAAGGAACCAACAGTCCCCAGCTAAGTGTGCACACCAGTAAGTACTGCATTTACATATATTGCCTCTAAACTTGTTTTTATAAAACTGGTTTTCCTTGTAACATTTGTTATATTGCCTGTATTTTGTGGCTGTTAATGTTGATTTACCCTGTAACAGTAGTCATACTGCTTTTGTTTTGTGTATATTTTGTGTATGTTAATGCTACAGACTGAATCTACCTGACTTGCTATTTGTTAGTTTACAAATGAGTGTTTGTTAAAGGATTAGCTGATGTAAATGTTTGCTAAATCACAATTATTTGCCCATAAAATAAGAGGATTCCTTTTTATAGAGAATTAGTAGTTTACAATGTTTTACTGGTAGCTGCCTACATCTAGCAACACGCTTTAGTCAGATAATAGCTGGTGTGTGACTGCTGCTTTCAAAAGTGTGTAAATGTAATTCACAGCATCTGTGTTTTAGCTACTAGCATATACTTGTTTAATAAATTAGCAGATGTGAATTGGACTCTGAGTTAAGGCTGCTGACAGAAAGTGTTCTCTGTTCTGTCATCCACCCCCTCACTCAGTACAGCCTTCCATCTCCTTAAATGATATCTTGCATGCTCCTATTATTCCAGTAATATGCCCTAGACTTCCTGGTCTTGTATAGAGAGTGCGTTACTCCATATTATATAACATGTGGTAAAAGCTGAACCCTGCAAGCACTTGCATAGCTACTAAAGTTGTTACTATACTGTAAAAAAGTAATTTAAAATCCAGTATGTTTTTGCTTGAATGAAGGAAACTTGGTTTTCATTTCTTGAAAGGATCTCCACTGCGTACGAGTTATTAATGCTGTCATTGTTACCTGTCAACCATACAGAAAAGCTAACTGAATGCCAAACATTGTACTTATGTTAAATGTCTGAAACTCAGCATAGTAGCTACAATGTATTAGGCATTGTGTAACTAACTCCACATATTCTATCTAACTCCAGTACACTACTTTCAGACACCTAATATTTCTTATATTGACTCTTCCCTTACAGAACAGTTTCCACAGTTAGCTTCACCCACAGGAGGGCCGCTCAATTGCAACCTGAAGCTG
Organism: Protopterus annectens; assembly: GCF_019279795.1. Lineage (NCBI taxonomy): Eukaryota > Metazoa > Chordata > Ceratodontiformes > Protopteridae > Protopterus > Protopterus annectens. The sequence goes on along the minus strand of NC_056741.1, from coordinate 1,481,916,355 downwards.
TCTTAGACAAGCATCATCCTAAACATTTGAGAATAAATGTTTCAAAAGTAAATGTATGTATCATCAGAAAGAATCAATTATTTTTACTAATATAGGCAACAAACACTCCACATAGCTAATGTGGATATACTCTTAAGCTTTTAATCTGCTGTACAGGTAGTGCACACTTGCAAGGACAACTGGCTCGACCCCCTTCCTCACAGTGTAGACGTGGTTCCAAGCTATATCACTAGGTGGCAGCATTTAGGTCTCACTGAGTTTTTTTAAAATAAATCAAACACACAGGTTGTGACTGCTACTCCTTACTGGAAGCAACTTAAAAAGTTTATTTGAATGGGGAAACCAATTGGAGCAAAACCTACACATTTGCTAATAACAACCAAACCCAGGGACACAGAAGTTATTTACAAACAGTAAAAGTTCTGCAAACTACCATAACTGAAGTAACCTGGCTGATTGATTTTCCTAGACTAGTTCCATCTGGTTTTGTGTGGCCCTCTCCGTTTACTGTTGCTATCACTCGGGCTCACTTCGCTCCCGTACCCTGCCCCCATTCCCGACCACCCCTGACTTAATTTCCTTTATAGTTAGCCGCACCTCCTCCACCCACTTCACTAGCCAGTCATACAACACAACACACCCACACCTCTTTAAATCCCCACCCCCTTAGTACTCACACTGTTACACCATTACTAAAGTCTTTCATCACCCTCTGAACTACTCATCTAACTCACACTACTCTAATTACTAATATGCCTACTATTCTTAATATACTATTTCTCCTTCTCCTTTCAACTGCATTACTCTTTCTCTCAGTTCTCACATGCTATGAAAGCACTACTTTTATACACACCAAATCACCCACACTCACTTTATCTCCAAACCACAGCACATCTACCTTTACTCACATTTCCTCCTCCCTATCTAACTTCACCACTATTGCCACACATAGAGCTAAATACTTCCTTACACCTAAACAGCATGTCGAACACAAAAACAAATATCCACACATGCACCCATTCTCTCCAATAATCAATTTCATATTATCCAACCTGTTACTATCAGGAGACTTCCACCCAACCCAGGACCTAACATTTGTCCACAAAATACTTTCAATACCCCTACCACCTCTGTGCTCTTTTCCACCTCTCCATAATACATTACTAATACTATTCCCCAAAAAAGACGCACCCTCTCATCTGTAAATATTCAAAGTATAGTTAAAAAACAGCACACTTCATGCTTGAATCACTCAGCATAACCCAAACATACTTGCCTTGTGTGAAACCTGGTTAAAACCAAGTATTTCTAATTCTGAAATTCTTCCCCATAGCTACAATAACCTCAGGCATGACAGACGTTCAAAAAGAGGAGGGGGAGTTGCAATCATGTATTCTAACTGTCAGTCTATCTCCCCCATCTCTTTTCCCATATCTGACTTTCTCCCAGCTGAGATAATTTTAGCTGACTTTAAACTTAGCCACCATAAAAAAGCTTGCCACTGCATCAATTTATATCCCTTCTGGAAATAATGTCCCAATTTTAGAACACTTTCTATCCTGGATATCTAAAACTATCGCTTATGAAACCATCATACTAGGAGATGTCAATATTGACTGGCTGCAGATCAATAAAGAATCACCTTCTACCTCTCTCAACCTGTATGGATTCACACAGCTCATCTCTTCCCCTACCCATCTTCATAACAGCTTAAATCTTTTTTCCTATCAAATTGGATATTTTCATGCTCTAAACTAATAACCAAGAAACATTCAGGGATAATCTAACTTAACTGTATCACTTCTAGCTCTCTCTCTTACTACTACGTACACATTTTTTTCCATCATATTCCATACTAGTTAGCTCATGTTGCACTCAGTTCCCATAATCCCGCATTTCTGTTCTTTAATTTATTTATTAACTTCCAAAGTTCACAAAACTTTATCTGTATATTTATTTACTTCATGCCTAGTACATTGGTTCAGCTATGTATTGACCTTAGTCTTACCATATTTCTGCTTAATTTCTTGCCATACTACATGAACATTTCCATATATGTATTATATTGTATTGTATTTCCATCCATTCTGTATATTCCTTTATTGCATGCTATGTAATTACTTCAGAAGTACATATACTTAAAATGTGATCTGTGTTTATCTTTGTTCTTACTATTTTTTTACTTAAAACTCTTTTTTTTTGGGGGGGGGAGCTTTTCTCCTTGGGTCTCTGCTGAAAAAGGGCTTCTAAGAACCCAAACAGACTAACCCAATTAACAAATGTAAAAATAAATAAATAAATAAATACAATATTTTACAGGAGGTGGGGAGCTTGAAATGCAACTCCCCATTACTTCTATGTAGTAATACCGAGATTATCTATTCTTAGGGAAAATGTGAATAGCTATTCCCCCATTCTGCATATTCTTACCATTTGCTTACAGAGCATGTCAGTAATCACTGACCTTTTCAAGCTTTATGATCACACCTGTCTGGGAGTTATCTTACTGGTTTTGTGGTTAGTACATCTAACAGCTTTTATTATTTGTTTTATTTCTAATGATAGTTTGTTTGATGTGTCATGCACTATTTCTGTATTAACTCAATACTTGTTCTAGTTTGTTTTTTTTACTCCTTGTGTCTGATTTGGATAATTTGGATTTTCCATTTCCTTATTTGCTTCCCAGAGGACCTCATCTGATGACTCCTCTAACACACTTAGATTTTTTAATTCCAGGGAATGTGAGCTGGGCATTCAAATGCTAGATTACAGCTGTATAATCCATCCTTTCCTGTCCAGGATTCCCAATCATCCCTCTATTCCCTGCCAAGAGATGGGTTGTAAAGGGCAGGCTAACTTGATGGTTCTGCAGGGTGGCCAACTCTCTCTCCCAGGGACCACATCTCTCACCCACTCAGCAGCTCCTCTGAGATCTGCTATTGCTTTTTTCCTTGGAGAAGCATGACTCCACGTGTTGAGATCCCCATGGCATTACAAATGTAAATTCAGCACCAGCTTGGTAAGCCTGGGCTCCAATGTGTGGAATACTCTGTATTCCCGCTAAGTATCACCACATGAGGACCCAGACCCTCCTCCCTTTCCCAATGACAGGCGAGGCAGGAGTGATAACTCACTCCATTCCTCTACGGCCTCTATGGCCAGCTTGTACAATCAACCAAACCCTTAACTGAACCCAAGTCACTTACACTTTAACCAGGGCTTTATCCTTCTATGCTGTGGAAGTCTTTCACTGTACAGTACTTATTTTACTGCTTCATATTTGTTAGTGCCCAGGTGCTTGCATAATTTGTGTTGCTGCAATTTTTTCATTGTTTTATTATTATTTGTGAATAATATATTTTCTTAGTATGTTTGTTTGTGTCTTTCGGCTTTTCCCGGTTAGGGGTCACCACAGCGGAACTCCGGTCTGCTAATGATTGGCAGTTGATTTTTACGTACCGGCTTGCCAGGCCTGATGCACAAACTTCAACGAAGGTACACCCTTTCAAGCATGTTTCCATGCAGAAGACGCTCTAGCTGAGAATCGAACCGGACAGCGTCTTACTGTGAGGTGACAACACTACCGCAGCACCACCACCGCGGGTAATATATTTTCTTAGTGGTTTGTTATATTTTTTATCTGTTTTCCTCATAGTTTCCATTATGTTTTATATTGTATCAATTACTATTTATTATAAAATTACTATATTTTCAAGTGTTACTGTTTGTCAGATTTATTTCCTTGTGGAAATAATATCTGGGTTGTATTTATTGATTGTAGTTTTCAGATTTGGTTAACATACTGTATTTTGACAGGACATGTTCCTTCTTTTTTGTTTCTTAAGCTCTTGAATTCTGTTTTCTCATGCTTTTTGGATTTGTGCATGATATTATTTTAGTTAGACATTCTGTTGATAATTTTATGTATTTGGCTTGTTGTGTGCCTTTTAGGGCAGCCACGGTGGTGCAGCAGTTAGCATTGGCACCTCACAGCAAGAGGTTCTCCAGTTCAATCCTCGGCTGGGGTCCCTTCTGTGAGGAGACTGCATGTCCTCCCTGTAGTCACGTGGGTTTCTTCTGGGTGCTCCGGTTTCCTCCCACATCCCAAAGACATGCTGTAGGTGGATTGGACACTCTAAATTGTCCCTAGGCTTGAGTGTGTGCATGTGTGTGCCTTCCATGGAAGGTTGGGTGCCGGGCTGGCAACTCCACTGCCAATCATGAGCGGACAGGTGATCTGCTGTGGAGACCCCTATACGGGAAAAAGCCGAAAGAAGAAGGCTTGTTGTGTGCCTTTTACTGTTTTATATCTTATTGGTTTAATTGTTGTAGTTCTTTGTTTTTTTCCATAGTAAGTATAGTGTACAGATTACCTAAACTGGGGTTTTGTTGACTTTATGCAACTTGTGATCATATGTTTGCCTTTGATATCGGGAAGTATTCAGAGAAAATACTGCCATAACGTTATTAGATTCATGTTACTGCAATAATAAGTGATTCAAAAACATAAAAGAGTTACATTGTACAAAAAGTTCATTAGTGGTTCATTTACATAGCTCTAAATTAAACACACAGTAGTGTTAAAGCAACTGAATTAAACATTCCCACAGCTAAGGCACCAACAAATGCATGCACACACAAACACATGCACATACTCTACACCACATATACATATTCGTAGAGACTAAAAGAAGAGTCAAACACATGCAGCATAGTTCCACTCATGCCGCCCCCCCCACACACACACAGTTAATTATTGTTTCACATTACCTAATTTAATACAAGCATCTTATTTTTGTTGACCTTTTTTGTGTTGATTTTTTCGTGTTTGTGTCATTAGACTTGTTCCAGTAATTACTGATATTTTGTTATAAATATAAATAATCGTTCATTTTAAGATGTCTCTCTGCACTTGTGTGCACTGTTTTTGTTTGGTTAGTGGTTTGTATTCCATTTCATTTATCTTCTGCAGTATTTATTTGTTTGTTTGCTTGTTATCTGTTTATTTCAGTTCTTTAACCAGAAAAGTATGCAGGGCAGCTGACCTTTTGTCATTTGTGAGTTGGACTCTTTTTAATTGCCAGAGTAGTAAGGACCTTAATAAATATAGACTGAAGATTAGAGATATTTATTTGTTTCCAGAGATCCAAAACTACAGTATTACAAAGAGAACATTGTGTATGTTCATGGCAATAACAAGAAATTAAAGAATAGAGAAATTAGCAAAAGGAAAACGTTTGTTTTTAGACATAAATCCTTGGATTCAACCCATGAAAAAAGACAAAAGTATTTCAGATATGCATAAATCATACAGACATGGAAATAGAGATTTTTAGTACAATTCAGAAACATTATTTACAGTCTATATAGAATGTACAGTATTGATATCAAGATTTTGACATAAAGCAGGGATTGACTGGCTTGTAGAAGTTGAATATGCTAGGTGATAACAAATGAAGAGGCTGACCATTATCCTGGAAGCAGTTGCAATTTGGAATTTTTAGACTGAGAGAGGGGTGAGAGAGAGAGAGGGAAACTGATTCAAGACCCCTTAATTCTGATATAAGTTTGTTCCCTTATGCTGGGCCTAGTTAGGAGAAGGCGGATTCACCCACGGCTATTTTAACTGTAGGTCTTCTAAGGATAATATTATCCACTTAGTTATTTTGTAGGGAGTATACCTGGTCTCTAAAGGGAAGTTTCTTTTTCATAGGTATGCAACAGCCAACTGTGAGTATCTCATGTAGATGGATATCAAGGAGTTAAGTTGCCATTTCTGTGACTGGAAGCCATTTTAGCCTCTGACAGAAAATAAAGTGGCGAACTGTGCTGTCTGCCAGAAGAGCAAATCTGCAGATTTCCTTCTCTGTAACCTTTAGTCTTTAGGTAATGTGTACTGAGTGAAAAGTTAAGCAGAGGAAGATAGTGTTCCACATGAGGAAGAGAACTTTTTTGACTATGGAGCCATGGGCTGTAAGTGAGAGCAGATGACAGATAATATAGCAGAGTAGTAGTGACTTTGTCTGTATGGATTGAAAATATTAATGATATGTCGAAAATAAGTCCTAGGTGTTTGTGTTCCGAAATGTGGGGAATAACACTGTTAGGGATATCTGTGATATTTAAAATGAGGTAGGTGTGAGACTTTTTTTGAGGGAAGAGAACAGCACAGTATCTGCTTTTTGTAGATAATTGGAAGATAATTAGAATTAGCCCAACTGCATAATTTAATAAATGACTAATACAGGTTATTTTAAGGATTGGTATGGTATTTTTTTAGCTTGTAAGAGGAGAATGTCACCTGTATATTGCATGATGCCTACAAATGGCAGCTCATCTGTGTGACCATTTATGAATAATGAAAACAGCAGAGGCCTACACGTGTGCGTTTGTCTGTGTTTGTTCATTTATTCTAACAACTGTTGACACCTACCAAACCTCTAAAGCTACATTTAATTTGATGAATAAAACTTTCTAGCGCTCATCACTCAGGTCCAAAGTAGTAACAACAGACTTTTGAGATCCTATGGAATAAAATAAAAAAATGCCGCAAATTAGATCAGCAAGTCCCATATATTGACATTCATTTAAAGTATTTTCTCTTTCTTAAGACAATGACTTCTTCAGAATAACTGAAAGTTAAAGTGTAGTTAACTAAATAATGTCTGAAAGACTACAAGTGTAGGCCAACCCAATCATAATGCCCATCTAAAAACCAAAAAGATTTGCCTGCCCTGGAAATCCAAATGAAGGGTGAAGCCAAAATGTTGAAAAATACTCCTTTATTCAAAGCGAGTAGATAATGGTAACAGCTGGTGTAGTCCCATCTACAATAATATGGGCGAATCTTAAAGCACTAATTAAAATTCTAACCTTTGTTTCGACAAACTTTTTCTGCTGATGTACTTATTCAGTACTGCTGCACTTAGGAAGTTATTTGCATTTTCCTACTCAAATGTCAGGAGTAACTTGTTCTGTCAAAGACTTGTTTAAAACATCAACATTATAGTTGTTTCATATCACATACATTTATTCATACGTGGACACATGCCATGTTTTTTTGAATTACTCCTGAATTTGTCCTTTATTCCGAAAGATTTATTTATCAGTAGAAGAAATGATATAGGTGCTTCATCATTGAACCTGCACTTACTACAAACAGCACAATAGAACAGAAGCCTTATTTTTCTCAAATTATCAGTTACATTAACAACTAGATGTTCAGATATACTCCCGAAAGTATTATTTCTTTTACTCAAAATACTTGCTTATTTCACACTATATTTGCTAACGGATAATTATTTAGTATTATTTTCCAATTTGCATTTATAATGTTCTTAATGTTCTAGGGATGCACTCTCTATTCCACCATCATAGCATTCCTGAAATCCAATTTATAGGTTCATTAGGTTGTTACTAGGCTAATGGCCACTAGCGTCCTTATAAGCCTAGCCACACACCTCAAACACACTTAAATGTTTTATCAATGGAGGAGCTAACTTGGGTTGACAGTATTCCCAAGGGCATTATAATGTTTTTTTTTTTTTTTGCACTGAGTTTTAGATCATTTCTGTATGTTAAACCATCTTACAAGACGTTATTTTTTTTTTCTTTTTTTAAGGAGTATCTATAATGGCTCCCAATTTACAGTCATCTGCATTCTTGGTGAGCCAGAAGCCTTAATCTTTATCCTTGACTTCTGAGAAGTAGATGCCAAACAGGAGCCGGCCCAGCATGCAGCCCTGGGATACTCCACTGGTGACTAGTCTCTGAGTGCAGGTGGTCTCACTGACCCTGTTTTCATGGGTCTTGTCTGAGAGCTAGCAGGAAATCCAGTGATTTATACAGGGATTTATACCTAGCTCAGAGATCATGACAACATTGCCTGAGTGGGGTATTGTATCAAATGCCTTGGCTAGATCAAGATACATAGTATGCAGAGTTTTACCCTCGACCATTGCCTTGGTGATCCTCAAAAAGAAGTCTGCACTGTTAAGCAGGCATGGCCTTCTCTTAAAGCCAGATTGGGATTGGCCCAGTGTCTGTAGGCTGCCAATGTCCCTGTTTCTCATTTCCATGAAAATTCATTCCATGACATTGCGTATGAGATTTGTTAGACTGATGGCTCTGAAGTTCTCTGGGGAATGACTGTGGCATCCTCCATTCACTTGGAATGTAGCCCATTTCAAGGTTGTAATTAGAGTGCCTCAATTGGTCCTGATAGGTCGTGCTTTAGACTGTTCAGGAGGCAATCGGGGATGCTTTCAGGATCCACAGAGGTAGTGTTCTTGTCTTTAAGGAGTGCCAGTAGCACCTAGTTCCTGCTAATAGTTGGGGGGGAAATATGTTGGAGGAAATTTCACCAGGAGTAGCTGGGGGGGGGGGGGTGGGGAGGTGAAGTTGAAGCTGAATTTTATTGATTTGCTATATCACCCTTATCAGTCAAAGTGGTACAGTTCACCACAAGTTCAGCACAGTGCTATGTACTACCTTTAAAATTCTGAAGGAGACCTTATGATTGTCCTTAGCCTGAAAGGCTATACTGACCTCAAGGCTGGCCTTGTTTTTCTTAATTAGACCAGTTAGTTTCTTGTTTAGTTGCATAAGACAGCACTTGTCTTTTTTCTTGTTTAATTGCATAAGAGAGCACTTGTCTTTAAGGAAGGTGCTCTTCCTGATTTTGGCCATGAGTTGTTTTTTTTTTCTTTTAGTATATACCCTTTTTAGGGTGGCCACGGTGGTGCAGCGGTTAGCGTTGCCACCTCACAGCAAGAGACTCTCCAGTTTGATCCTTGGCTGGGGTGCCTTCTGTATGGAGTCTGCATGTCCTCCCTGTGGTCATGTGGGTTTCCTCCAGGTGCTCCGGTTTCCTCCCACATCCCAAAGACATGCTGTAGGTGGATTGGACACTCTAAATTGGCCCTAGGTGTGAGTGTGTGCCTTCTGTGGATGGTTGGGAGCTGGGCTGGCAACTTGACACCGTAAAACCCCACTGCCAATCATGAGCAGATAGATGATCCGCCATGGTGACCCCTAACTGGGAAAAGCCAAAAGAAGAAGTATATACCCTTTTTAAGTGTGGATTCCACCAGTATGTCAATTGTTTTGGATTTATTTTTGGTAAGTATTTCAGTGTCTGTGCAGCCATTCACATCTCTGTATAGGGACATTGTGAATAGTTCTGCACAGGTAGCCATGGTCTCCAGGTTAGGGGAGCCTTGACCTTGAATTGTGACAAACTGTCACTTTATGGGATATAGTTTGCCTTAGAATAGTTCCTAACTACTACTAGTTTGACTGGGTTTTCTGGGTTGATTTTTACTTCAAAGGAGATTTCAATCTGACCTCACTAGTGAGGATGTGACATGGAAGGGGGGAGCATGACACTGGGGATGCAATGCTTTCCCATTTGGTAGTACCAGATTCAGTATGCCTGATGCTCTGATTGGAGTAAGGACTATCTGTTCTAGGGTATTTTTGGTAATGAAGTGCAGGAAATGTGCCTGCAACTTTAAGGCAGGGTAGTTTCCAATCTATAGAGGGGTAGTTAAAGTCACCCATAAATAGGGTTTTTGGTTGGATGGTAAGTGCTTCTAGTAGATAGAGGTAAGAGTCATGAGACTCTAGATGCATAGATGGTGACCTGTAGCTAGACATGATGTGGTGAGTGATGTTATCTATGATGACTTGCATGTGGGTGAGCTCCATGGTATGATCATGTTTAAACATCCTTGAAGGTATGTTTGCTGCTAACATAGATAGAGACACTTCCACCTTTGGTCCCAGACTGTGCTGTTATTGGTCTAAATGTGTGGAATGCACTTATGCCTTGCACTGCTGGACTTCTTTCTCTGGCTTTAATAAAGTCTTGGGCAAGGCACAGATGTCTACATTCTCTAGAGTGAGTAGGGCTTGAAGGCTGTGGGGTAGTTTTTTTTTTAGGCTCCTAGCATTGAGCTGCAACACCTTAAGGTTGCCTGGAGAATTTTTTCACTATATTGGTAGTTTTGTCTTTTTGTCATTGTCTAAAAAGGATGCTAAGGAGATGAGTAAAGTTGTAGCAATATCCAAAAGCCTACAGGGGACAAGTACAACACATCCTTGGCAAAGCAACATGGTCTACTGACTGTGTGCTCCCATGCTGACAGATATTGGATCCCCCTGGAGAGACACCAGAAACTAAGCCAATTATTAAAATCAATAATTTTATGGTCATACTGTGGTATCTTCCTCGGTGAAGGTAGAATGTTGTTCAGTACAATGTTTATACCTGTCTGTGACACATATAACACAAGATCCATTATGTCTCTTCATATAGCCGAGTGAGGTACTTCTCAGGTCATTTACACCTGCATGGACTATGAATCATATTGATACCTGGGCTGCAGTGACTTGATTGGATACATGATATTGTAGATCCTGGCTCCAAATTAGCAGCTAGCTGTTGCCTTCTTGTTTAACCTGGTAAGTGAGAAATCTGTATGTCACACAAAGGAGTCCCCAATGGCAGGACTATTGGGTAAAGCATATGTTTACCTTATGGGCTTTGCTCTTGGGGGATCGTTAGGTGTAGGCTTAGTTGAGTTGTTTGGTGTTGCCTTTTGTGTGTGCTTTACTGATCACTGAGGAGCAGTGTTACTATTAGCTGGCAATGGAGATATTTGAGATTTGTGAAAGCTTCTTTTAAGTGCCTAGGCATAAGACAATCTATGCGTCGATGGGATGTGTGAAGGATGTTGTGTTGGTATTTTTGGCAACCTCATTTGAATGTGAGATATTTGCCTCCAAGGAAGTTGTGTATTTATATCTCGCATGCTGTGTTATTTATTTATTTTTTAAATGATTAACAGGTTGTTTCAGAACATGAGACAATTGCTCTTAGGATGCCAAAATCTACCAAGATGGCCACTAAGATATTAAGAAATTGTATATCCATATTGTTCAGTCCTGTTATAGGATTTTTTTTAGGATTAAGGATTGGGTTTTAACTGGGGTGTCCTAGGTCTACTGTGATTAAGAGGAAGATGTAATATAGTGAAAAGGTTAGCTGTTCTAAGCTTATTTCCACACAATGCCATGCTGTTTAACAGGTTTTGGATCTAATCCAAACTTTATAGGGAAATTTTACTGACTAGGCATGTGCTAAAATATAGAACACTGCTAATCACTGCTGCACAGTAGGCAGCTCCTTGTAAACTCTCCTGATTTATAGCAGAGAAAAATTACTCCTATGCCCTCTAGCTAATAAGCACCCACACCTTGAGCTCCCCGGCGTGCTTCCCAACTCAGACTCAGAGATACCAGGTAAACATTTTCTGTAACAAGATGGATGATCCTGAAATTTCTTAATGTAAAAGCACAGATAGTGTTCTCTATGAGCCTATAAAAGTAGCGGTCAAGTCCAGATTAAAAAACAAACACCTACCAAACAACTAAGTCTCTGGCTAATTCACCCCTTATGCAAGGTGATTTGGAGGCAAAAAGAACTAGAAAAGACAAAAAAAAAAATCGAAATGATTTTTTTTTTGTCATCAAATTAAATAAATGCTTTAAAGGTGCTCAAAAACAATAGCTAGCAATATATAAAGCAAGTACAAGTGCAATAAATCTGGAAAATATTCATATCTTAGCTTCATTAGGCAGTCGAAACACTTGAAGAACAATGATGAGCTCTGTAGAAGTCAGCACAGAGCATTGCAAACTCATTTTTAGCTAATCTTATAATTTTAAAAATTATCTTCATTTCCACTATTTTTGGACAAAAAAGAAATATTCTTACCATTCAGTCTTTAAAAAAGTACATTTGTTTTTCCTTCCTGATAACTTCTATCCAAAAAGATGTGTTTCCAGTTCTCTTTAAATTTTTCATCATCACCAAATCTAGAAGCTATTATCGTTTACTTTTTTCCAATATGTACTTAATATAATGTGAATGGTTAATTATCTGCACATAAATAAAAATGCACAAATTCAGATATTTTTAATAAAAGCACCATTCAAGTTTCTTTAATGAACCCTGATATTTACTGTCAACAAGCACCTATATAACCTCACTAGGTGAGTTGGTTCCTGTCCACTGTAAAAAAGAAGTAATAATTTCTGAATCAAAGCTGCTCAGAGACTCTTGGCCACCTTCACAAAGGAAAATAAAGCATTTAAAAAAAAACCACCAACTGTCCGTTTGTGTCATTTGTGTCTGCCACAAAAAGAAGAATTTTAAATGGGAAATATCCCTTTTAAGTCATGGCTATTGATTGCTTTAATTGAATAAGCATGGCGCATTTGATATATAATGCTGCTTAATTGGTTTGTTGTATGTCTGAAGAAGGAAAGGTACTAGCCTTTCCGAAAGCACATTAAATAAGTTTGGTTTGAATTTTACCGTTCCGTTTGTCAGCTCACTTTTTTGTTTTGTTTTAAAATAAAGCATTTATTGAATCTATGTAGAAAGTAATACTACTAAAACCATTATTTTGTAGAATGTATTTTGTTACTATGGCCTTACCAGGTTAGCGCAGGATGATTCTACAGGAACATCTACTGCTATACATTTCATTTGTTGAAAGAATTCTTTACTAAATACAATCAAATACATAAAATATTGATTTAGAATAATGTTCATTAAATAACACAATGTTTTAATTTCAAAAACAGTTTTATTTGTTAAGTAAGTTTGTACTATTTTAAATCCTGTCTTCATGCAGAATCCGAAAATATAAACCTGCTACATCAGCTGTGATGAGGAGCAGTCTTTCTGGTGGTACTTTACTGTCAGTGCTGTTCAGTTCTACAAATCACCAGGAAGAGTGGATGTTTAATGGCACTTTTGTACCAGTGGATTAAATTTAATCTCTGTGAACAAAGATAAAGTTTTTTATTTTAGAACACCTGTCAGTAACAATTAATCATAAGAGGGTGTTTTTCAACATTTTGTGCAATTTTATTTCTACTCTAAGTATATGTCTACATGCTTGAAAAACTAAAGTCACTTCTCCTTGAACAACTTCCTTATAAAGTGCCACATCATTCATCCAGCCCATTAGTTTGTATGTCATCTTTGTCTACCTTCATCAAGTGCACAGTTTTGTAAGACTGCAGTGATATGACAACTTCTGAGTCTTCTGTAAATGAATTATAATACTTTTTTACATAGTTTACTATCAGTCACATTCTAAATTCACTTTCATAAATGGTTTAAAATACATGCAAAGCAGGAAAGTAGGCATGAGTGGGAGATTAAGGCACTTTTTTTTCTTAAAGATATCATCATTTACAGACTGAAAAATGCCATGTAATACGTCCTTCAAGTTAAATGTGCATGTAAATAATTTTAAATTAGAGACCGTCCTTACAGTTCTTAACTTTTTGATGGCACAAACACAAATCCTGGCCCTGGATGCACCTCCCTGTCGTATCTCCTCTGCTCTTTTTACTAGGTACTAACAAATGAAACTGGGAAAGCTCTGTTAGTGTTGTTGAAATTGCCTTAAAATTTGTGTTCCTCATTGGTGGCTTTTCTGCATTTGAATCACCTTTTAATTACTTGTTTCTAGTTTGATCTGTTTCCGATACTTTTCACTTTTAACTAACTAACATGTTTTACATTAAGAAGAATGTGACTGCAATTTTAGTGGAAGCAGAAAGTTAGCCTGGTCTATCCAAGCTGGGAAGTATGCAGGGAGTCTTACAGTGAAAATTACTTATTATAGCTAGTGGGTACCTTTTTACTTCTGCCTAACTGAAGTGTATTTTTACATTAAGAACACTGGGGCTGTAATTCTAGTGACAGTAGAAATCTAGCCTGGTCTGTCCAAGTTGGAAAACACACAGGGAGGCTTAAAGTTAAATTGTTTCATTGGCCAGAGGGCATTTCAGTTGATTTTAGTCACTTTTCTTTGAGTCTATAAATTTAGTGCTTTTGTTCAGTTCCACAGAGATCAAAGACTGCATCCTCATCTGTGTTGTTTGGCTTGCATCTTGTGCCATCCAAGCTAAGATATATACTTTAAATTGAAATATTGCACTTTTCTAAGCTATGTCTGAAGATTGCTGCTCTATTCTAAATTATTTATAATATATTTCTGCATTTTATTACTGTAAAGTGTATTTGCCTTTCTCTATCTGCTGCTAGTGTGGTTTAAAATCACTTTAAAGTGATGTATTCCTCATTGATGGCATGTCTGCCTTAGAATCACCTTGTAATTACTTGTTGTAGCTAGTTATTTTATTAGTTAGACAAAAGTGAAAAGGTGACAGAAGCAAAAGTGTGTTTTTACATTAAAAGGACTGGGACTACAATCCTAGTGGCAGTAGAAAGATAGCCAGGTAAGTCTGAGTTAGGAAATACAAAAGGAGGCTTAAAGTGAAATCATTTCACTGGCCAGAGGGCTTCTGAGTCTGTAAATTCCATTGCTCATTGCACAGTGGCATTTAGCAGTACCTTGTAGAGATGTAGGCACTTAGAAAATTATTTTCTCTATAAAACTTTCCCTGTAACTTTCCTGTGCAAAGAGCAACTTGTCTGTGTGTTGAGGAGCACTGCCACATTAATTTATTCATACTTAGCCTAGTTATAATTTCTACCTGTACCATCCCTTTGTAGTTCACCTAAATAAGACCTGACACCATGGGTGGGCACTCACAATTTCTCTGCTGACAGCTTGGTAGATATGGACATCCTGAGACAATGCAGGAATTGTCTCATGTTTACTGACAACCAACTAATGGATAGAGTATATGAGAGATGTAATACAATGGCACTAAAAAGAGCAATCGGGTTGTTGGTAGCATAAGCATTACACATACCTCACATGGCACTGACCCAGCACATAAACCAACATATACTAGGGCACTTAAAAGAACGTGCCTAAACCCCTTAGCTACACCCTTTGGAGCCTCAACTACAAAGCTCATTAGGCAAGCCAGCACACTACCCAATGTTTTAATCATAGCAGACTCTATTGTGAGACATACAGATGTCTTGCTCATCAGAGTGAATACAGAGAAAATCATTGGCAGTTGTCTATCAGGGGCCAGCATCCACCAAATCTCCCATGCACTGAAATCATTAGACCTGAAGTACCAGGATAACTCAGTCATAGTCAATGTGGGGGTAAAAAGACCTGAGAAGTACCTTCCTGGTCTATATGAAGAGAGACATTATGGAGCTCTTGCACTGCATGTCCAAGGCTGGTATGTGGCTAGCACTGAGCAGCATTCTACCTTCACCAGGGATGATACCGCAATATAAACAAAATATGATTGACTCAATAATTGGCTTAGTTTATGGTATAATTCTAAGCAGATACAATGTTTGTCAGCATGGGAAGAGATGGTCAAAAGACCATGTTGCCTTGCTGAGGCTGGTCTGTACCTGCCCCCTCTAGGCTTTCTAATACTGGCTAAAATATTGGACAACTGCCCCATGCCTTTTTTAGACAATGCTAAACTGTCAAGCCTTCTAACATAGCAAAACCAACCCAGGGGATTCTAAAAAGTTATTGCTCAATGCCTGGATCCTAAACAAGAAACTCCACTTCCTCCAGGCTCTCCTCACTCTGGAGCACATGGACAATTGAGTAGGTACAGAGACATGTTTTAAAAATGTGGAGAACACCCCAGAAATGCACAGCTACAATACCTTCTACACATTTAGGCCAGCTACTCCAAAGGAAGAGACCAATGGTGGGGGTGTCTCAATGTATAATAGCAACAAACTCACCTGTCCCTGTCCAAATTTGGGTTACATTCATAAAAGTTAAAAGGCTGTAACATAGAACGCCATTATGACAAACGCAAAAGGACAAAACTGAAAATGCTGTGGAGATCACACTACAGCAGGGACTGGTGTTTTTCCATTTCCCCACTGCAGTGTGATCTAGGAGTTGGTATTTAATAAGCACGGATGGTGAGGAGGGTACAGCCACCCCCCTCATGGGTGGTTCAGGTGAGCTTACCCCCCCCCACATAGAATATGACATTCACTGTTTAGGTCATTTGGCATAATGCATGTATACTCCAGTGTTCCACTGGCAAAGTCCTATATCATATCTTTGCAAGCTGTAAGAATCCCTCTATGACCCTAGAAACCCATAATTCATACTTTAATAGACTTGGACTTAATTCAACCCAATACAATATTCATGGGTGACTACAACTACCCCACAATAAAGTGAAATATTTACTCAACCCCAACTATACAAGCCCAGAGATTCCTGAACTTTGTAAATACAAACACCTTGGACCAGATAGTCCATATGAACTCTAGGAGCACAAACATACTCAACCTGCTACTCACAAACATGGGAGAATACTGCATCCCCCATTGCAATGTCCTTTCTGGTAAGGTCAGGTCCAAAGCTGTCTTCTTCATAATAAAAAACAATGTTTTGACCCCACCTAACCTCATAACATTTAGGAATTATTCTAAGGAAAATTTCCTACTACTATGTGATAACTGTCAGAATATCAAGCTCCCCATCCCTCTCCAAATGCTGAGAACACAGCTGCCATTGGGGAACTGTTCACAGAAGCCATGTACAATCATGTCAATAAATGCATAGAGACAGATATGCCTACCAGAAATAAGCCCAGAACTAAATAAAAAACAGATCACCTTGGTGGAATCCAAACATAAACAGGCTGTACAGCAAAAAGGGAAAAAGTCATATATAAAATTAAGAAATGCTATGCCCATCTTGATAAAAACATTCTCATCAATATAAACCAACAGCTAAGAGGGTAAATTAAGTATATTATAGCCAAATTTGAGGTAAAGATAGCCTCCCAGTCAAAGGACAACCACAAGGTTTTCTTCAACTATTGTCTAAAACCTCAAAGACAACACATGCCAGTATGTAGAAAAGACAAAGTCAAAGTAAACTTCATTGTCGATCAGATATACACAGCAGTGCAAGCTGAGCAAAATTACATTGTTTTGGTCCCCGTGCAAGACATAACAATAAACACACAATTTGAATGACAGTAAGACTAATGCACATACAATAATAATTAAAATATTAGCAACACAATAAATTACCCACAATTGGACAGGAAAACATTAGACAATATTATACTAGTAGGTATTGCAAGACTATGACTTTACATTGTGATTGCTTAGAATATTGCACTTCAGTTACAGGATGTTATATTCTGATGTTCATATTGCACATATATGGAGTGGTGACTCACTCCTGACTGTTACATATTCAAGACGTAATAGCATAAGAAATCAGGCTAACTGTGTACCAGTTATTGAAGGAATTTGCCAGAGTGATTACTGTGGATGATACTTCACAGCAAGTGGCATGTTGATCTGATTTTTCGATGTCATGCCTGGCATTCAAGTTCAGCAGCCTTATGGATAGAGGGAAGAAGCTCCTGTTCAGTCTATATTTTTGCAGTGTAAGCTGCAATACCACCTGTCTGAGGAAAGGTGGCAGTATATTTTATGGGCAGGATGAGTGGGATCTTTGATTCTCTTCCTAGCCTTTCCCACACGAGTCTCATGCAGATCATCCATGGATGGGACCGAGAAACCAATGACATTTTCTGCTCTACTCACTACCCTTAGGAAAGCCTTGTGGTCAGATTCTTTGCAGTTACCATACCAAACTATGATGTTATTTGAGAGGATGCTATTGGTGGTCCCCTGTATAAGACTTTGAGGACGGACTGAGACAAGTTTGCTTTCCTCAGTTTCTATAGGAAGTGCAGACATTGTTGTGCCCTTGTCACTGTGTGGTTAATATGAATCAACCAGGATAGCTCATCTGAGATGGGCTCCACCAGGAACTTGGTGTTTTGACTCTTTCCACTGCCACCCCCTTAATTTCCAGAGGTTGATGTATCTCTTGAGTCCTCCTGAAGTCCACTATTAATTCTTTGGTCTTGCTTACATTTAAGGCCAGATTGTTGCTGTAGCACCAGCCTATCAGATGCTCCCCTTCATCCCTTAGGCTGTTTCCTCACCATTTCTGACAAGACCTAGGACAGCAGTATCATCTGTGAAATTGATGATTTTGTTGGATTCATGCTTGGCCATGCAGTCATGTGCCAACAAGGTGAACAGTAGAGGGCTCAGGATGCAGCCCTGAGGGACACCCTTGCTCAGTGTAATACTGATGAACTGTTGTTTCCCACACATACTTTTTGGAGGTCTGTTGATGAGAAAGCCCAGTATCCAGTTACATGGGGGGGGGGGGGGGTGATGCCCAGCTGGATCACCTTAGATATCAGATTTTGGGGGCTGACAGCATTAAAGGCAGAACTAAAATTGATGAACAGCATTCTGACATAGCAATTCTTGTTCTCTAGATGTGCCAAGGATTCATGAACTGCTATAGCTATAGCATCAGCCATGCAGCTGTTAAATCTATAAGAAAAGTGCAATATAGCCAGTGTTGCAGGTAGACTTGAAGAGATATGGTTCTTGATCAACCCCTCAAAGCACGCCATTGATGTTGATGTAAGAGCAACTGGCTGGTAGTCATTTAGGCTTGTCGTTTGGGATTTCTTGAGTAAGGGAACGATTGTCTGATTTTTGAAACAACTGGATACAATGACTAGTCATAGGAATGTGTTGAAAATATCTGTTAGTACAATAGACATTTGGGTAGCACAGTCTCTTAAAATCCTTCTCATAATATTATCAGGACCAGCTGCTTTAATTGCGTTTACTCACCTCAGGGTCTTCAGAACATCAGTTCTTCTTAGAAATAGCACCTCCTCACCATGTTCGACAGGGAGCTTATTTGGCACAGTGTCATTGTCCATTTCAAATTTCTTGAAGTAGGTGTTTAGTTTGTTCAGAAATTCTGTGTTGCCATCACATGGGGAGGATGAATGCCTGTAGTCAGTTATGGCTTGTATGCCTTGCCAGAGACATCTGGAGTCCCTTTGATCAGAGAGGTGTCCTTGAATTTTACATCTGTACATCCTCTTAGCCTCCTCTATAACTCTACTTAGATTTTCTCTAGCATCTCTTAGTGCATCCTTGTCTTTTGAATTAAATGCAGTCTTTTGTGCCTTTAGGAGCTCATATACTTTACCAGATAGCCAGAGTTTCTGATTAGCATGCATGGTGATACATTTGATGATGTTACGTCATCAACACATTTTGAAATATAGGTCATTACAGATTCTGTTTACTCCTCCAGGTCATTATGCTGGTTCTTTACAGCTGCATCTCGAAACACTGACCAGTTCATACATTCAAAGCAGTCCTGTAGTGCCAAGACTGCTCTTTCAGGCCATATCCTTACTTGTTTGGTTGTAGGTTTGCCTCTTTTCGGCAGTGGTGTGTATGCAGGAAGCCGCATGATGGCCAGATGGTCTGAGTTGCCCAGATGTGGATAAGGTTGGCCAGTTTTACATTTGTGTACACCTTATCCAGAGTGTTCTCCCCTCTTGTTGCAAAGTTCACATGTTGATGGTAAAGTCAGCTTAATTGAAATCACCTGCAATTACATGGGCAAACTCAGGGCTCTTATTCTGTAGGTCATTTATCGAGAGATGGCATTAGCCCCGGGGGGGGGTGTATACCGCTGTTATGCTCACTCCATTGAATTTCCTAGGCAAGTAGAAGGGTCTACATTTTAATGGCATGAACTCAATGTTCTCTGACAAGTGAGACGCAATTATTTCACAATTTGTACACCAGCTGTTGTTGATATACACACAAACACTCCCTCCACAAGATTTGCCAAGGAGAGACTGATTTTTGTCAGCACAAAATATTGAAATCCCTTCCACGTATATTGTACTATCATTTATATTGGAGTTCAGCCATGTTTCAGTGAACACAAGTAAACAACTATTTCTCACCTTAGATTGTGTGGAAAGATCCATCCTTAAATAGTCCATCTTGCTCTTCAGTAAGTCTGTGTAGATTTATTTTCAGTGTGACCTTAATTCCTGCTCTAGAGACTCTCTTTCTTGATCTTTCACATATTTTCCTTTTAATATGCTTCTCTTGTCTGATTGTTAACTGGTTAGACAGGTTTGACAGACTTCTGCAGTGTTTACCATGTTCCAGTAAGATTCCAAGCTGCAGGAGAACTGACTGTAAATGCAGCCACATTTATGGAACTGAAGAATATAACAAATCTATTTTCAAAAAAAGTCAGCTCCAGTTTTAGCCCCCCCAAAAAAAAAATTTCCATCAAACAAACCCTACAACTATCACTAGGAACCAGGTCCTAAATGCTGTCTCCAAGGCAAAAAACACTATATGGATGGGCCCAGATAATAGCACAGGATGCCCCCAAAATAACCCAAAGCATGACCTATTAGGACAACTTAAGTTTGTGTTAAACCATTGCATCCAGACATGCTCTGTGTCCCATGAATGGAAAACTGCAACAGTCATCTACAGACCCAGACGTCTGACTAATCTCATATGCAAAGCCACAGAAAGAGTTATCATGGAAATTATTAATGTGGTCATAGAAAATCTTCAGACCCTAGGGATCCAACTCAGTTTTATTTTATCAAGGGCAGTTCATGCCTACTCAGCCTGGTAGACTTCTTTGAGAAGGTCACCCAGAAAATGAATGAGGTTAAAATGATATATACTGCCTACAATGACCTGGCTAAGGCATTTGATACAATACTCCATTCAGGCATTGTAAACAAACTCATGTATATAGGTGTAAACCCCCATGTTGCACATTGGATAGCCTTCTGCTGTCAGATAAGACCAAGGAAGTTACGATAAGAGTGGCCACCTTCACAAAAGGCTGGTGACTATCAGAATCCTTAGGGCTTTATGCTGGTTCTGCTTCTTTGTGGCATTTACATCAAAGAAGTCAACACCAATAGCTGACTAAGCTTACAGATGATTTCAA
Source organism: Protopterus annectens (assembly GCF_019279795.1). NCBI lineage: Eukaryota > Metazoa > Chordata > Ceratodontiformes > Protopteridae > Protopterus > Protopterus annectens. Next base: position 1,481,895,509 of record NC_056741.1, on the reverse strand, counting down.
AATAGGAGCAGTCACAGAACCCCCCAAGACACTAACATCCTACAAGAAGCACTAACATGGACACATGCTTATGCCAAAGCCACAGCTTAAAACCCAATGCCAAGATATGCAAGATTGTACCCTTTGGGAAGTCAACCACTCTAAGAAATTACCAGTTTGATAACAAACTCCTAAGAATACAGCAAGTAGTCAGGGATTTGGCTACATATGTAGATAGTAACCTGGCTTTTGAACAACATGTGTCTAATGTAGTAAGGAAATCATTCTGTATTGCTCAACTTATAAGCAAAGGCATGGCATCCAGGTCCAAGGAAATCATTGATCCTTTGTATTCAAACCTCATCAGGCCCATCACTGAATACAACATCCCTTTGATATGTGCCTGGCCACTCATATGCAACACCTAGAATGTCCAAAATGCAAAATACAGGGCATAAACAGCATGCCCTATGCAGACCACCTCAAAGTCCTATCTCTATACTCTGTTTCCAACAGACAGTTGAGAGGCAATCTAAGTCTGGCATCAAAGGCATATTTGGATTCCACTCTGATGGACCTTTTGCATATCTGAAAAATGAATAGCAATAAAATTACTTAATCTAGGGATTTAAACTTTGTTTGCAATATAAATAGGAGACGTTGGAGGGACAAGTACGTCTCAGAGAATTCCCCTGCTCTGGAACATGCTTCCCATCCATGTAAAGCAGAGCTCTTCCTTAATCCTATTCAAAAGGAACCAGAATCAGAAAATTAGAAATTAGAACTAACCCCCAGCTCTAACACCTATGTCTATAATGGACATAGGCAACCTGTAACTCTTGCCTACATATACCTCTTAAAATAACCTTGAGGCACATAAATTTGTGGTTACAGTTGGAATGCTTAGCTAGGCTTATAAAGGACCCAGTGGTCATTAGCCAAGTATACATTTGGTCTACTTCTTGGCTTGGACCTGATCGTAGTCTGTTCTGACTCATATGAACTAATCACAGAGCTCACCTTACTGTTTTGGCAGGTATTGTCTTGCTTTTTAAAGAAATTTCCAGTTGCCTGTTTCAGGAGCTAAACTCTGCACCCATTTCTTTAGACAGAAACATCTCATAGGCTGTTCCCTTATTATACTCAGGTTCATCCCTCTTATTTTATTTATTTATTTGTTTGTTTGTGTGTTGGTTTGTTTTAACAGTTATTTCAAAACATGACAAGAATTGATTATATGATGTGGCCACATATCCAACTTCAATGTTTTTAAGAATTCTCATAGGTTCATAGGTTCATAGGTTCATACTAGGCTATCTGCCCTAGGGCATTTATAAGCCTAGCCAGAATGTGTTTGGCTTTCGCCACCCATTTTAAATTTATTTTGCTATGCCCTTTTTCGAGGTTAGTATACTGTGCCTCTGTCTAATAGTGACACAGAAGTGATACCCGGGGTAAACCTACGATCTCCCATCCACTCATCAAGATTCCTCTTGAAGAGTGTCAATGAGGGACTCTGCCTAACCTGGACTGGGATTTTATTCCAGAGTGAAGGGAGCCTCTGGGTTATGAATCTGTCCCTCCAGCATGTCCTATTTATTTCAGTGCTGAGGTTCAAGTCTCTCGAGCGCATAGCTCGATGGGATTTGGATTTTCTGAGGTGCAGCATGTCCATTAATTCCGGGTTGGACATGGCTTTATACATCAGGCACAGATGGCCTCTGAACAGGCGGTATGCCACTGAGTAGAGCTGGAGTTTCTTTAACCGGGCAGCATATGGCATCTGTTTGAGCCCTTTGATCCTCTTGGTGAGGTACTTTTGGGGTCTTTCCAGTTGCTGCAGGTGTCTGGTAAGGTACATCCCAAAAGGGGCATTGTACTCAATTATGGGCCTGATGAGGGATGAGTAAAGAGGCACGATGACCTCCCCTGATCTAGATGTGAATCCCTTCATGATTAGGTGGGCTATATAAAATGTTTTTCTAACCACTTTGGCCACGTGGTTGTCAAATGAGAGATTGCTATCAACTTGGGTCCCCAGGTCCCTAATTACTTCTTCTGTACTTAATGGATTACCACCTATGTGGTAATTTGTGGGCACTTTGTTTTTGCCAAAGGGGATGACTATACACTTTTGGCATTTAGCTTGAGGCCATGGCTCTGGCACCAGTTGTCTGTTTCTATGAGGCCCTTTTGGAGGATGCTTGTGTCAGCTGGAGAGTCGATTATGGCGCCCAGTTTGCAGTCATCTGCGAACTTGGTCAGCCACAGTCCTTCTGTGTTGGCCTGTACCTCCGAGAAATATATACCGAACAAGAGAGGTCCCAGGACTGAGCCTTGTGGGACACCACTTGTAACTGGTTTGGAGTCTGACATGACTCCAGCAATTCTAACCATGTGGGTTCTGTTCTTGAGCCAGTTTGCAATCCATCTAGTGACATAGGGGTTTATATTTAAGCTGGTGAGCTTATCTATAATTCCCGAGTGGGGTATTGTATCGAAGGCTTTTGTGAGGTCCAGGTAGGCTGTGTGGACCACCTTCCCCTCATCAATGGCCTTGGTGACTGTTTCAAAGAAATCAACCAGGTTTAAGAGGCAGGATATGCCCTTAACAAAGCCAAACTGGGTAGGATCCAGTGTCTGTAGGTCCCCAATATCTTTATTTATGAGGTCCATGATGATCCTTTCCATAGCTTTGCAGACCAAGCTAGTCAGGCTTATGGGGCAATAGTTTCCAGGATCCGTTGAGGCACCACCTTTATGGAGAGGGACCACTGTTGCTGTATGCCTCTCTTTGGGCACATATCCTGTAGTAAGGCTGAGATTAAACAGTAGTTTTATGTTTGGGTTTAGCTCTTCTTGGAGTTCATGTAAGATGCAGCCCGGGGCACCGTCTGGTCCCATTGATGCTGTGTTTTTTGCTTTGGAGAGGGCGGCTCTTACCTGAGCATCTGAGATGTCAGGGGGGCAGCACTCTGCTGGGATATATATTTGCCCTTTTGGTGGGAAGGGGGGGGGAGAAGTTTGCACTCAACCTGTCAGCTAGGATGTTGGCAATGTCTGTGGGTTCAGTATATTTTTTGTCATTTTGGACTAATTCTGAGCATATCCGGGAATTACCACCCAGGTTCCTAACATAACTAAAGAAAGCCTTGTGATTATCCTTAGTGTCCTGTGCAATTTTTCTCTCGAAGCTGGCCTTAGACAATTTGATGAGTGCCCGTAGTTTTTTGCTAATACTGATCAGTGATGCCTTCCCTTTTTCGGATTTTGCTCTATTATTTAGTAGCTTCCTCCTTCTATTGTATAGTTTGTTTATGGCTGGGGTCCACCAGACAGGACGTCTGCCTTTGGAGGATTGGGTCTTGGTTTTATTTTGGATCGCATGATCCACGAATTCCTGAAGGTGTTCATAGAATGCGTTTATAAAGGATTCTGCGGTCTGGGCCGTATTTTCCACAGGCCCGGGGGCTTTGAAGGATTCCACCTCAGTTTTGAGGAGTGTGAAATTTGCTTTAGAGAAGTTTTTCACTGTGGTTTTCTGGGCAGGGGGTGGGGTCGGGATGTGAATATCCAGTGAGATTAGTTTATGGTCTGATCTTACCAGTGAGGGATACACTTCTGGTCTGGAGCATAGAGTCCCCATGATGGTGATGATCAGGTCCAGTATGTTTTCTCCTCTTGTGGGAGTGGTAACAAGTTGTTCCATAGCATTTGAGTTTATAAATTCTAGGAACCTTTGGGCTAGGGTGTTGGAGCTAGAGTAATGCTCCCAGTCTATGCTTGGGTAGTTGAAGTCGCCCAATATAATGGTGTTTGGAGAGACCTTCATATTTTCCAGTGTTCTCAGAAAGGCTGAGTGGGGTTTCTGGGTTTGGGAGGGTGGTCTTTAGCAGGCTATAAACTGGAAGGCAGTTTTACTCACTGTTAGTTGCACATGGATAGTCTCTGATGCTTTGTGCTTTGCCACCAACCTGGAGGTGTGGGTATCTTTGATGAATATCGATACTCCCCCTCCTTTTGTGGTTCGGTCCAAGTTTTGGGGCCGAAAAGCATGGTATGAGGTATAACCTGGTAGTGCTGGGATGCTCTCGGGAGCCCTGAACCAGGTTTCTGTTACTGCACAGATATCAATGTTCTCCATGCTAAGGAGAGTTTCGAGTGCGTGCATCTTGAGGTTTAGACTTCTGGCGTTGAGTAGCATTACTCTTAGTTTCTTATCCCTTGTGATACCTATTTTATCATGCAACATGGACAAAAACACTCTATCATTATTGTACAAAACACACATGAACTTGTATCATTTTTTATATAAAGGTGTAATTGCTGTAAGCAGGTACTATCAGCTGCTGTCCTTATGAACATTTAGTCTCATATCCTTAAGCACTCTGTTAATTTTGATGCTGTCTACAAAATGCAGATTATCCCATGGTAGTGCCTTACACTTCTTTAACTTCTTTATTAAAAATTTAATTTCAGATTCTAAGACTATTACCGGCTGATGAATGATGTCACCAGCAGCATTTGCATTGCCATTAGCCAGTGGATTTAGAAGAGCTCTTTCATATCATTTTAATGATTCTGTAAATTTCTAGTAGGCTTGATAGTCCTAACACACTCATTTGACTCCCTTTGCACATTATTAACAGTCTTAATTTGTCTCAAAAAGCAGTAGCAAGGGTCAAACCAGAAGGAGTAGCCAGGGGATATATAAAAACAATCTAACAAGATGATGGAGCATAGCTGGATAGTGTTAATATGCAATGCTAGGAGCCAGTTCAGAAAGATAGGGAGTTGCAGGCATTGATGTGAGAGGTGACCTCATTTTTGGGCCATGGAAGTGATGTTGTACAGTTTCCTTAGGACTGAGAAAGAAACTAGAGGTTCACTCACAGTATACATAAAAATAACCTCAAATGCCTGATTTGAAAGGATAAGGAGAAAACAGCTCTATGCAGTGTGCCAGGAAGAAGGAAAGGTCAAAGACTGTGGTTATTTCCCCTGGATGGCAAGTCAATGTAAGGAAGAGTTCTGATGGATTGATGCAGTCATTGGCTCCCCAAAACATGTCAGGAAGAAAGTGTAGAGGAGAAAGTAAAGTAGTAGGATAGAAATAAAATGGAGCTTCCTGTTGAAAGTGTGAGAACTGAACTGAAACCTTTTTTTTTGTTAATTTGCATTTGTTAACTGTTATAGAGACTGAATCTCAGGCTAGATTGCAGTAATGTAGTAGTCAAAGGGGAGCTAACAGAATAGCGCCCTGCACCACAGGAAACAGCCATTAAAACCTCATTACCTTAATCCTCTGCACTACTTGTCAGTTGTAAGAAATTTTTCTTGCAAAGAAACAAGCATAATTGTGAGAAATGGGGCCATATATAGCTAATCTGAGACTGCAGTACCTTAGCATAAACTCTTTATTTTGATGTATAGCGAGGACAAACTTAATAAGTACAAGTTGTAGGTGTGCAACCCACATCAGGAATGTAATGTGAGAAGGCAACTCTCTGCAAAAATGTTTTACTGACAGTACATTGAATTTCAGGGTTCACAACTGGCTTTGTAAATGTCACTTTATGTTTTGCAATTGCAGGACTTGGAATTATGTTTCTTACAGTTATGATAAAGAGTAAAAGGTTGTTTTATTCTGGGCCATCTGACTTACTTGTAGCGGACTGGGAGATTCTGTGCTCCATGGTAGAGACAGAGCAGAAGTTGACTGAGGTCTTGGAATATGAGCAATTTAGCCATTGGTGCAAAAATGATTAGCTTACTAGATGTAATCCCACAGAATGTAGGGAGTGTCACAGATGTCTAGGTTAAGGCACCACTAGCCAGGAATCATTCTACCATGCTATGGTTTAGGCCGGAATAAGGAACAAGAATACAGTAAGAAAGATGGTGAAGTCACTTTAGGAGAGAGGATTATGCTGAGCTGATGGAGAGTGCCGAAGTCTGTTAGACTGTAGAGCTTTAGTTTAAGATAATACTGTACTCAGGGCTCTAGACAAGAACTTGAAGAATAGGCAGCAAAGCTAGTTTGTTTGTAGCTGAATGTATGAGGCTACTGATTAGGCAAATAACAGAGCTTATCAATATTTTAAATGTAGGGGTAAGGAGGTAGAAAGACACAGTACCAAAAGTTCATCTGATGAATAACAAAGAATGTACGTGAAGTTGCAAGCTGAGAAGGAGTTAACAGAAAATCGTAAGAAGAAGAGCAGAATTTTAATTATAAAGTGGAAAAGAGAAAAACAGTGACATATCTGGCCAATCTGAGCAAAGCTGGCTGAAAAAAATCGCAAATTACTGGGGAAAAGGCTGAAAAGTAATACTTTGTGCTCATAGGTAGTTACTAGGCATGTGGTCTGGAAGTCCATTGAAGAGTCTAGACCAATTGCCCCAGAATCTTTTTTTCAGATGAATGACTTGCACAGAGTCACACTGTTAGCAAAGCAGGCTGAAGGAAAGGAACCTTGTACTACAGAAAGCAGCTTGTTAACAATTCATAGCCTCAGTCCTCTGTGCTAACTGCCAGACAGTAATGCCAACACATGTTTTCATACAGGAAAGTTAGATAACAGTTCCAAAGTGTGATGGATGGATGTCAGAGCATGAAGAGCAGTGGATAGATATCTGAACTGGGAATACGGACATGTAGAGAAAGTTGGCTGCCTTTGTAGAGGATTATATGAAAAAAAACAGATGGGCTCATTTCCATTTCCTTTGGAATTTGGTCATTGTGCTGGCAAATCTCCTGGTGGAAATTATCTACACAACATTGGCATGTATACAATACCCTGCGGCCTACAAAAGAGAAAAAAAGAGATTGCTTTTCACAAGGAGTACAGTAAGAAAAATATGAGAAACTACAGGCCTATCAGACTAAATACATTTTGGACAGAAACCAGAAGGAAAGTTTGATTATAGTCTTCAGGGCATCATTTTACAGTGCCTAGTAATGAGAAGGACATTTTTGTCAAACCTCATCCTTTTTTATGGTTGGGATTCAACAGAGCTTGACAGGGAAATTCTGGTAGAAGTGGATTAGCTGCATGTTACCAAGACTTTTAACTGTATCCTGTAGAGGACTCTGCAAGGGATGAAGAACTGATTGTAGGACCAGGACTGAAAACATGGTGTGCAGGCTATGACACTGACCATTGTTGTGGCAGAAATGATGGTAGGGATAAGGAAAGTGACTAAAAGAGGAATCAGTACTGGATGAAGTGCACTTCCTCATATTTACTTCAGACGTATCTGAGGTAAAAGAGAACAGAAATAGTCTGTTTACTGACAACACAAAGATAGAGTCAGAAAATGATGATTTATTGCAGACACCTAGAGATAGTTAAACTTCGGTCAAAACAATCCTGATCTGGAATATCAGCTGTGGACGTGGAGGCAATGACACAGAGGAAGAAACTTATCTGGGGTTTCGACCATACCTAGTTTGCATTGATACTATCAGCAGGGTGAAAGGACAGCAAATCTGATAAATAGAATACTGAGGTGGATTTTTATGTAAATAGACTCCAAAAATAAAAATGCAATAACATGAGTATTTTTTCAAGTTCTGAAGACCATACAAAGATAGGCACAATATGTTTCTGCAAGCATCCCAGAGGAAACAAAATAATATGGATGGAAAAGAATATAAGAGACTAGCAGGAGGTCTTTTAACTTAAAATTAGAAGAGACACAGGAGGACATTATATGGTTGTGCAAGACCAGGTCATTGAAATGTTATGTGGCATCCTGAATTAGGTGGATGAAAGTGGAGTGGGGCAGAAAGAAAAAAGTACAAGAGCCATCTACTAGATATGCAAATGTACTTCTATACGGAGTGAACTGGGGACCAATGGAATAGAATATCATCATGGATTTTGGCAAGGAGATTCATGGAGGCATTCAGAAGGGCAGGGAAGAAGCTAAATGAAAAAAAAAATATGGCATAGGAGACATTGAGAAAGGATGAACATAAAAAAGGAGATGAAGCGTTGTAAAGTATTAAATGCACTTAAAAGGCAGACTGTACAGGCTGACATCTGCAAATGCAGAGCTGTGCTATTAAGGGAGTAAACAGTGGACCTTTCTAGACCAATTACTCAACTAAAATAAGAAAAGTACAAAGATCTCTTGTTGTTAACAATTTCTTAAGCTTGCATGCCCTTAAGTTGTTTGTTTTGTCTTGCCTTATTTGGCAGTACATAGATTTTGCATGTTACAGTAAAATGGAGGAATTTGTGAAACTAACCAGTTTCTGATTGTTCTAATAATGGCTGATACAGAGATGTGACAAACTTGCTGTGAAAGTACAGAGTGAGTAAGGTTATCACATGAGAGAGAGAGAGAGAGAGAGAGAGAGAGCACCATCCAGGAAATGGGCCTTAACACAAAAGGATTTCTACTTGAGGAATACTACCTAAGCACTTGCATCATGCCTCTGTCAAAGAAAAGTGCCCCTGCATGCTTCAAGATGTGTTGCCTAATGAGTGATCCAAAGAGCACTACTCCAGCTGCAAAACAGGGATTGGGTTGGTATTATTGGAGGAATGTATCATATAACCATTAAATGCAAAACTAAAGATTGTAAGGAATGCTGTAACCCATCGCAGTCAAAGAGAATATTGTATGAAAAGCAGCTAAACTTACATGTACAATTTGTCACTGTAAGCACTATGTAGTGTATACCCTAAAAGCTTGCAGTACTGGTTCCCACCTAAAAGAGTAACCATACTGTAGGCAAGAAGACCATTCTCAGGTGGAGCAGTCAAGGTTCACTTATATCTGTGGTGGTGTCTGATCATCTGCTCTGGACCAGTGGAATAGCTGTAATTTAGAAATACATGTGAATATGAACTGTCCTTCACTAGAGAAGCCCCACAGCATGCATCCTCTGTCATGTCAGGCATAAGAGCGCATGTATGATATTACCTTTCTGTGCATGCATTCTGAGGTCTGACATACAGGTGATGCTTTGGGTGTCATCAGCTGCTGCACAGATGACTAGACAGTCACTGTATTATGGTATCATGCAACTAATAGTTAATGAGATTATGCAACTAATAGTTAATGAGAGTCTATATTCCATCCATCCATCCATCTGCAACTCCTTTTTCCATTTTTGCACAAGGGGTTGTGGTGTCACTTCAAAAGTGACATTCATCTAGTTCCAAGGTTCATACCACCAGGTGGCTAGCCCTGTCACTGCTGTTCTTCCATACCACACATGCTACTGAGCACACACACACACACACACACACACACACACACACACACACACACACACACACCTATGGCCATTTTGGAGTGTCCAATCCACCTACTGCATCTCTTTGAAATGTGGGAGGAAACCCGCAGAAAAATAGGGAGGACATGCAGATTCCTTTCAGAAGGCACCCCAGCTGAGAGCTGAACTGGAGAACCTCTTGCTGTGAGGCAACAATGCAATCCAGTGTGCCACTAGCTACCCATAGTGCGATTCAGTCTCAGTATTTATTACTTTTGTACCATAAATTCTATTAACTTTAGGGCATTGGCTTAGCATCTCGTCTCTATTCTATCAGGCTGCCACTACATGAGGATGCCTTAGTATACCTAATCAGATGTGATATCAGAAATAAATCCCATCTGGGAAGTACAAGTTGCAGTATTTGCACTTAAAGTGTGATAGTACTGGCTTTAGATAATTTACTGGATTTTTTGTGCTGTGGTGAATATTGTATTAAGAAATTGTTTAACAAGTTATCGCATGGTGAGAAAAGGGGATGCTTTCATTTTTCTAGGTGAAATTTGTTACTTTTTGGAAAAGCAGTGTGTTTTGTTGATCAGCCTTTGTACTCTGGTTTAATTATTTTATTTTATTTATTTCACATTTGCTGATCGGGAAAGTCCGACTAGGACAGAGCCTATTTTCAGCGGCTGCCCGGGGAGAGACGCTCCAGACACATGTCTCTGGAATTTGGAAGGAAACCCACAGAAATGCAAGGAGGACATGCAGACTTTGTATAGAAGGCACCCCAGCCGAGAATCGAACTGGAGAACCTTTTGCGATGAAGTGACAATGTTAACCGCTGCACCACTCTGCCTCCCCAAGCCCAGGTGCTCAGGCACCACCTGGTTTGTTGTTTAAAATCAGTGTGTCTCCACATGTCATCATTCTACTCTGCTGTGTCATGATTACATGATACCTGAAGATTCCTAATAGGACTTGTCCTCAGAACCAAACCCCAGTATATCTGGGAAGAGCTGTGTATTTTGCAGGACTCTGCACTCGCCATTGCTTCAGATATCTGTTAGCTGTTGCTATAGATTTTACTCATTTCTGTACTCTTCCTTTATTGATACAGTAGATTTAATTGAAACTCTGGTGCTTTGACTCATTCTTCATCCTAGTGTAGTAGTATATACTCCCTGTTTCACCAGATACTAAACATTATGAAGCCAGTGTTTAACTCACTGTTTGCTGCCATCCTAATAGCAATAAAAACATTGAGGAAATACAAGGACTGCCTCATGCTGACTTACAAGTGCTCAATTCATCATGTAAATGATTCTATGTGACAGGCGCAAGTATCTACCAACACAGGGAGGCCAACATCTGTTCAAAGACCGTTAACTGTACCCAGCATGTCGTCAGTTCTGACATCCAGGTCCCACAATCATATGCACCATGTTCTTTAAAAACAAACAGGCCTTCTCATGCTGTGGTACTTAAAAAGTCCCTGCCTACACCACAAAGTCCTCCTAGATGAAGGTTTGGTATATAGTACACTCAGCATTATGTAGCAACATACACAGACACTACAGAAGACACGGTTACAAAAAGGTGTCACTCTACTGGCAGGCTGAAGTCCTAAAGACAGCAAGGCTGCAGTACAGCTGGTAATGTCTTAGTCATAAGTGACTACATCCCCACACACATGCACTTCTCACCAGGCTGAGCAAGGACCGAATGATGGTTAGCAATCTCTCAGGTGGCAGGATTTGCAGTTTCACTAGGGCCCTTAAGTCACTTCACCTAACTTCACATTTGATATGGTCATCGCACAGGTGGGAATGAATGACTTGAATGAAGTATTTGTCCTTGGATCATATGAAATGGGACATGATGGAGTTCTCAGCATATGCAATTGGTAAGAAGCTAGCATTGAGCAGTATGCACACACACACACACACACACACACACACACACACACACACACACACACACACACACACACACACACGCACACATATAATATCAACCTGGGAGGAGATGGTTGACATCTCTGGCTGCTTTGCAAGAGGTGGCCTGCACCACTCTCCTCATATTGGCTAGGAATTTTTCCTCCCCATAATGCCTTTTTTAGGCAATGTTAGTATCTTCAAATTGCCTATATAGCCAAAATCAAAAGCAAAATCTATATAAAGTTAGCATTGCTCAATGCTAGAAGCCTAAACAAGAAATTACAACCCTAACGGTATTCATAACTTTTGAAATTAGAGATGTCTATATAGTTACTGAAATATAATTTCAAAACAGAAGTAATACCCACACAATGCAAAGATTCAATGTCCGCCACTCTTCCAGACCCCATGCAGAAAATGACGTTACAGGGGGTTGCATATCTATAGTCATCTCACCAACAGGGCAACAACCTTGAGCTCCTGTATCCTTTTCATGTTAAATAGAACTATTATCATAATAAGGAAGGGCACACCAGACATCTAGGTTCAGGTAGCATTGCAGGAAGGTGAAGGCAATCTGCAATACTATCCCATATAGTTTAGAATTATGGGATGGATCTTAGATGGAAGAAAAGATGCATCTCACCACACATTTTAGATAAACTACATTCATTACATTTGAAACATGTATTGTTTACAAATAAGGAGCTGCTTTCATCTGATAATGTAGATTACAGTGTTTTGTAGACCAAAAGCAAAGAATGAAAAGAAAAAAAGAAAATGCGCTGCTATAACATGAACATTTCAGGGACATGAATCAACATTTATAATATGCAATACAGCTGCACCAGATTGCCTGCATATTGAAGAGACATCTGGCATCTCTGTAACTTCTAACAATGCATCAGCTATAGTGTCTATCAGCAAATGATGCAGAAAACAGCAGCAAGCAAAGGGACCCTAACAAATCATACTCATCAGAGGAGGAAATTCTTACCTGAGTGACTAAGTGCAAACAATCCTCATATAGTTATGTTTCACCTAAACTAGGTACCCTTACTGTAAAATGTCATTTAAAGAAAGCAAACCTTTATTTGTGTCTCTGCAGTAGTAACAAACCAATCAAATGGTTATTTTCTCCCTTGTTTGCCAGATCACAATGCAGCTGTAACAGCATCACTCTGAAACAATGGTGCCATGAAACCAATCTTATCATTTAAGTCTGTAATAACCTGCCCTGCTCTTCAGGGGTAAGAAAAGTCTGATACCAGTGTAATTCATGATTCCACCTCTCTTGGAATACAGAATTACAAACTTGAAAGACAGGTGAATCAGTAATGAAACCTTTCTTGATAAGGCTTATTTCTCAACATCAAAGACTGAACTTCATTCCAGTAACACTATCCAAGAAAATTACAGGCTACGGAAGTGCAAAATTATGTCCGACTACAAAATATATTGTTATAAGAAATGTGGAAATGTCATTTAAAGTGAAACTTTAAATCTGTCTAGACTGAGCAGACTAGTGAAATATACATTAGTAAATAACACTCCATGGTGATCAGCAGAACAGATAAAGTAAATCACATAAAGCTACTCAGGAGGAGCACAACATGGAGTAACACAAACACAATAGTGCACAACGTACTTCATGTTAAATACCGATCTACACTGTCACTGCAATATTGTTCAGTGCAAACCATTATGGGGTAAACAATTACAGAATTAATGTACTGGTGAAAGCAGAAGTGTGAGTGAGAGAAAGAAAGATACAATCATAAAAGGTCACATAATATAGTGCAGAAGCAGGAAATGATTAGTAATAAATACATCTACTTAACTGCATGCAGCGTAGGCCTGCAAATCAAGTCAGTACAATGCAACATGAAATGTATGGGCAATAAATAAGTATATGAAGAATATTGTTCTACCATCTACATTATAGATCCACATATAGAACATAAATGCCCAGAACAATACTATTGCACAACTGTGTTACATGCTAGTATAGAGATAGTTATCCAGCTGGATGACTAGTCAGATCTACAAAGTTGTGCCATTGAGAATGAAAACAAATAAATATGACTTATTTGTGGCAGGATGTACTAGTAAGAATGCAGTCCTCCGAGCCAAAATGAAAGGGTAAGTCTGCTAACAGTTTGTGAGACAGACATCTCTCTCTCTTACCCGCCATGCATACCACACACACACACACACACACACACACACACACACACACACACACACACACACACACACACACGCACAGTATACTTACGTTTAACTAGAATTTATTTTGAGGTATGAGGTACTGTATCTGCTTGTGTAGGCAAAGTATAGTGCACTGAGTGTGACACCAGCTTATAATAACAAATACATACATGATATACTTATACTAGCAATGCATATACCCTTGATGGTCCAGCAAAGCAGTGGTAACTGGCATGGGGAACGCAATTAAAGCGAAGCAGGCATATACATGGGATACTTGCATGTGGTGATAATGATAAGATGAGAGTCTTGAACAGAGAAGAAATATGGAACTAAACAGATACACAGACCCTGTAAATTCACATACTATCCTTGTAACTATGCAGGGGTGTCCTGCACCCTCCTGTAACAGACATAATATGTGGTGTAACATTTCTTTGTGTGTGTTCCTCCTACTGCAGTCCATTAGTGCCCTCATCAAATCTGCTGAAGTATTGCACAGGTATCTTGCAAGGCCTCTCAGTAAATACTGCCATGACCAGGTCACAGTAACCACACACAGATTATTCACAGCATAATCAATGCTATGCAGTAGGCTGACTTTATGTGTCTTAGATGTTGCAGCAGATACAGACACTTTGCACAGCACAACATGGTAGAGCATTAGCCCCTGTCAATCTGACAACATTAGATACTACAATGAGTGGTACTACCTGCTTACTCCCTTGTCCCCCCCATATTCAGAACTGTGGGATTGCTATATTGCATAGTGATCCCAGGCATATTGATGCACACCACTGTGAAATGCACATGAAAATACCCCAAATGACATGTAAATATCAAAGACTGATAAGAAATACAGTGCATACTTCACACATTCTATCATCTGTGGAAAGCCATATTTGTTGTGTTTTTTTGCAGCCTTCCCTTGTAAACACAAATGTGAATCAGCAAGTGATACTGGTGTACCTGTATGTTTACATGTAATATGCACACACAGAAATGGATGGGTGGCAATCACATGGCTAAACATAACATTGTACTGAATAAGCAAACAGCTTTTGCTAGTTATACCAAAACACATACATCAGGAAAACTGCATTAGGTAGGTGCCACTTCATAATAAGACAGAACTAACCTGTGTAAGAAAATACAAAACACACAGTAGTGCAATGTACAAATCAAAAACTATATTGTGGAATGTGGTCACATAATCTCCACCATGGTGTAAAGAATACAATGGCATGGTGTATGGCAATGAGTTTCATATATAAGTGTGTCAAGTGTATCACAGAGAGTCTATACTTGAAGGACAGCACAAACGAAAGCATATAGCACAACACCACAATGGGTTGTTTTAATAGTTAAGGTGTTTACCTTTCAGATACAAGGTACATGGGTTGATTATCACCTTTGAAAGTAAAGTTGAATAGCTTAAAATGCTCACAAGGGCTTAAATAAGGATGTTTGGATGGTTATTGTTACAGTAAAGTTGGTTTGTTTACAAAAATGGTTGTTAAGTCACACCTACAGAATAGACTCCCTCTCCATGTCAAGCATAGTACCTCTCTAGCCCTCTTTAAGAGGAACCTGGATGACTGGATGGGAAACAGAAAATACACTCCTGTAGTCCCACCTGTGACCCTGCTGGACAGGGGAGACAGGTGCTAACTTTGTGGAAACATGGGCAAAATTCTCGGTTAGGCTTATAAGGGCCTCCAGGCCAATGGCCTAGTATCATCCTATCAACTTATGAACCTATGACTTGGTCTTTAATGTAATTACTCATACTGGGTTTGTTAATGTTTTGTTCTTAAGTCTCATTTGTACTTGTAAAGATGAAAGTGCTTAACAAATACAACTTTTTTGTGATATTGCTGCCCAGCCTAGTGACATTTTTTTGTTACTATTAAATATTAAATAACTTATATTTTGGATGCAAAGTACTTCCCCCAACAACAGTTACATATTCCATGCCAATATTGAATGATAAGGTAGAATAACATATCCTACACCAACTTTGAAATATTACGTGGATGAACTATTTTATTTACAAATATATAAAAAAATGTAAGTACAAGTAATAAAACAAATGCAAAACAATTTCATAGATAGCTCATTTTCTAACTGAAATAATGCACCTTCTAGAGAACTTGAAGACCTTGTCCTTAAGCACTCTCTCACAAACAACTCTGGGCGGTCCATTATTTCTCTGTTAATACCCACCCTGTTAGGAATTATTGCTTGCATAAGTAATCATTGATAGCTGTCAAAGAGGATAAGGATGCAAGACATAGATCCTGTGGTACAGGGTTTGATTCCTTCAGTGCCAATTGCCTACTGTGTGACCTTCAGTAAGTCAATTAACTAGATAGTGCTTTGGAGGCAACTGGGAATTTAGGCCAGGCTTCTCAGTGGTCCTTTGGAGTATAAACTCATTACTGAATATTTTCTTTCTTCATACAGTATCAGTACGGTTGCCAGGGTTGGAAGGGTGGCCTAATGGTTAAGGTGTTTCCCTTATAAACACAAGGTGCAGGATTTGAGTCTCACAAGAGATAATTGGCTAGGCTTGGAAATGGCTCGCAAGTGCAATTAGCCTAATACTCATCTATGAACCTATGCACCTATTTTGCTTGCAGAAGATGATCCAAAGAGCACCAGTTGTACTTATAATTTCATACTCCAAAGTGCTGTTAATGCTTAGAAAGTACATTTTGTAAATTACATCCCCCACTCAATGTGCTAATGTAGAGTATTTATTTGTTACTTGTATGGGTCAACCAATATAGAGAACTGATCCACATGGATCATTTTCATACACACTGCCTAGGAGGATACTATGATTAAGTGACATGCTCACTAGATTGCCCGTTAGGCAAATGGAGGCGAACAGAATCAAAATACAGAAAAAAAGCAGCATATTATTGTCTCATGACTTTAATCTTTGGCCGTAACTGTCAGACCAAAATGCAATAGTAATATGTCTCAAAACTTGGCCCTGGTCTCATGGTATGGAATTCTAAGGCACAACCACTAGGCCATTATATCCTGATAAAGGCTGATAATTCTTAAGTTGTTCTAGCTAATACACAGGAGAGACAGAAAGTAAAACAGAGAGATAGTGGAGTTTGTCACAATAATCACATGGTAATACCTCAGGAAAAGAAGTTGGCTCCAATTCTGGAATGTACTAGAATGAAAAATTGTCTATTACAGAGGGCTAGAATCTATACTGATTCAGTTTAGCATAACACATTTACATATTGAACGTGGCCAAGGAAATGAAACTCATTGGCTTGCCAACCATCAATTCCTATGATTGACAATATCACAGGTTGCTTGTAAAAGTGCCTGAATTTGATGCAAAGGTCCACTTAGGAGGCTTTTCTTGGAGGGGGAATTATCATAGCTGGCAGACTGCTTTTTCATCTATAAAACTAGGTACTCCTGAATTTCTCTGACAGGCAGAGTACTGATAGCCCTTAATATGCCAATATAAATTGTAAATTTCTTCATTTACTCAACATACTAAGGTATCATGTATTAGTAAGTATTTATTTGGCTGTCAGGAACTGCTGTGGGCAAAAGATGTGAAATCAAAATTTGTTAGAAAATAAGAAAGAGAAAACAAAACTTTCCAAAGTTTATATGACAATCATCTTAAAACCATGATAGCTTGTTATGTAGTGAAAAGCATGTAGTTGTCTGAGCAAAGACCCTGCTATTGTCTTTTGAGTTAAAATAGTTAAGGCTTAGGAAAATGCTCTTTTCTATAAAAGGTCTTCAACTGACTGCTGTGTGGTTTGGGTAAAATGAGGTTTGGAACAGACCCTTTTGTCCTGGGACATCTTCAGTGGTGTTAGATACATGGGATAGGAGGGATTAAAAGAATAAGTGTAGGATAGGGTTAAATGTGGGGGAGAGAAGTTAGGAGGAAATGAGGTAAGAATAGGGAGGGGATTACAGGGTTTTGTCAAGTGTAATAAAAGTAGGAGTCACATTTTGGCGTGAACTTGCAATAGTGCAGGTTTATGCTCATGACGACCTGTAGATACTCCTTCCGAGATAGATGGTTTGGTCAGCTATCTAGGTGGAAGAGGTGAGTACTATGTAGTACCAAAGAATTTTTTTTTATTTGGGGGAGGTCTGCAGAGTAGATGGTTTGTGGGGAAGTGTGGTACAATGCAGGGGGTGGAGTGGGTAGTGTGGTAGTTTGTTCTTGTGGAAGACCTCTTTAGTGATCCTTCCTCTACTTTAGCTGTCTTGCCTGGCTGCATAATGTTCCTTTACTCCCTCTGCCAACCAAGTGATTGACTGGTTAAACAATTTAACTGTTAGCCAGTAAGTTTAAGTTTTTATTTGTTTAGAGGTGGGCCGGAACATCATTAGGCACTCGAACAACAAACTGAAAATTAAAGTGTTTGCACGCCCCCCTCCCCCCATGGAAATAAATAAATTGTGTTGATGCCACCATGTTGTTAGTTAATCAGCAAATCTATTAGGTTTTATTTTGATATCCCTTGCAACCCTTGTCTGTTATAATTGCTATTGTAAGGGTCCAAATGTCAGCATTCAAAGTGCGCCATTTTGCTTTTGTTTCAAGGCATTGATGAGTTGCTTGTTCAGGCATTTGTCAATTACTGTGTTTGCTGTATTGAGTGGCAGACCCTGATCACATCCATTGCCGTGTTTGGCGGGTTTCATAGGTTCATAGGTTCATAGGTTTATACTAGGCTATCTGCCCTAAGGCATTTATAAGCCTAGCCCAAAGTTTTGTGGCTTACGCCACCCCTTATAAAAAACTGTGCCCATTATTTTGTTGTGTTGTGCCTCTGTCCAGACACAGAGATGATTGATTCCCTCTCCCAACGATCCTCCCATCCACAGAAAGAGATTTCTTTGAACAGAGCCAGTGAGGTGCTCTGCCTCACATGGACGGGATTTTATTCCATAGCATAGGGAGTGAGTGAGCATCATCATCTCCTCCAGCACCTCCTATTATATTCCGCAAGGTTTAAGTCGTAACCTCTAGTGGTTTGGTTTTGAGATTTGGAGGTGGTTCACTGCCGGGGCCACTCTGTGCTTGTTCACAATCCCAGCTTGTATGTTTTATGCTTTTGACCGGGGCTCCACACCCATTCAATGGCTCATTTGGGAGGTGTGGCAAGGCTTTTCAGATAGTCCCCTCATGCCTCTCGCAAACTTGTGGCAGTATCTGTGCAATGTGTGGTCTGCAATTTGTACTGGATTCTAGTAACTCTGCAGTCAGGCTCTGTAGTTGCTCAGTTAGAGCCAGACAGCTTATTTAGCTAGTCAGCATTTCTATTTAGGGTGTTTGTAAGGAATTTCGGCAGTCTGGGAGGTGGAGAGAACTGTGAATTTCTTTCACAAGCTTTAGGCGTAGAGTGTGAGGTTTGTCTGAAGTAACGCAGTAGTCTGCGCATGCGTGGGGTTGTTGGTATCGATGGGGGTTTGCCTGAGATATGGCACTGCTGGTGTGTATATTATTGTATTGCTAATCAAGATCTTCTCTGTATTTTTATTACATTTTTTCTAGGCTGTTCTTGCCAGCATTTTAAACTAGCCTCGTCTGCCCCGTAGCTGCTGCTTTCTTTGGTTGTTGTGAGGTGGGGAGACGAGTGTATCGGTAGAGCTGCGGTTATATTTGTAAAAAAAAAAAAAAAAAAAAAGAGGAAAAGTTTATTAGTCTTGTCTTCTTTTGGTGGTGGTTCGGGGGCTGGATGGAGCCATAATAGCAGTTTCATGGGCTGCGAGCTATGTTGGGGGAGGAGGTGGCTACCGGGCAAGCGTGGTGTACCGCTATTATATAACAAAAAAAGTCAATCGCATGTATAACGGCAAATTTATTTATTTATTTATTTGTTTTATTTATTTGCTGGTGGTTAACCAGGATAGTCCATTGGGCCAAAAGAGCCCTTTTTCAATGGAGTCCTGGGGAGAAAAGCTCCAACACAGATTACACAAAGATTGCAGAGATTTACATTTCAAACATAACAAACAAAACATAACATTACAAGACATAACAAAGTACTGATGTTACAATCACAAAAGTTAAAAAACAAAATTATATATAATTTTTTTTTTTTTTGGATAGCATTATTCTAGTAGGATTAGGAAGTGAGTAGATAGATGCAGAAGGCTTTCAGGATGATAGGTATTATTAAGAAATTGATTACTAGCTTCAATAAAGAATGTATGAGATGGAAGACTGTAGAAAGTGGAGAGTGATTATGTGGGGTGGGAGCAGGAGCATTCCCATGTGGATGTTAGGTGGGAGTGGAATGATTTTTTAAAGGTAGGGAGGCTACTGATGGTACGAATGGAGGGAAGGAGGGAGTTCCATAGGCGTGCTAGGGAAAAGGATAGGAGGTTTTGTCCTGGGGGACGAAGGGGTCTGTAGACTTCTATTATGTTTTGATTAGTAGATCTGAGAAGTCTTTGTGTGTGGTGAATTTTAAAGGTAGTGGACAGGGAAGGACAGAGGGATGGCTGAAAAATGAGTTTGTGAGCATAGATGAGCTGAGTATAGGAGAGGTAGTTGGGAAGTTCAAGCCAATTTAGTTTGTGGAGTGGTGCACAGTGATGGGTTGGAGATTTATTGCTAGTGACGAATCTGGCGAAATTGCACAGTAAATCATAAGGTCATCATAAAAATAACCACTCCTCCTACTGTAAGAATACAGAAATAAAATAAATGTCCATGTTATCAGTGCAGTTGTTTAATTTTTAGTACAGAAGTAACATTATAGGACTTCGAGCTATTTTAATAATTTCACTAGTTATAGGTATTACATGCAGCAGCCTCCTCTGTATTGAATACCTTGTATTTTGGCAGTATTATCATTATGTTGCATCAGGTCTAAGAGGAGAGACTAGGACATTTTTGAATGTTAATGATAAGTACAACAAATGATTATGATATTATTAAAAAAAAAAAAATGGAAATACAGACGGCGAGCCCAGGTATAGGGGACAAGTATAGCTTTCAACACAATAGTGTAGGTAGGTCATAATGCATTGTAGTTAGAAACTAGTGCCAGTGGGTTCTAGATGGTATAATTACTACAGAGCTGCCATTTCCTTCATGGCTTCAAGGGAGGAAACTAAAATATACATTAAAAAAAAAAACATTGGGGGGGTTGCAGATATCATGCTCTAAGGCTTTGAGTGGTAGGACACTGGGAATAGTCAGGTCCTAGTAACTAACATGTGGCTGCGGCGTGTCTCTAAACTGTGCATATTTTCTCGGAATGTCCTGTGTCCAATATAGTTACTTAGTTCAGGAATAGCTGACATAATTGGCTGGTTACTCTGTTGGGTGGTGTATTGCCTGGATGGTGAGTTCCGGACTGATGTTAGTTATTGGATGAGTAGAGTAGGTAAGTAACAATAGGATAGTTAGTGGTATGGATGTTTTGTGCTGCAGACTGAGGGGAGCCATGGGGCAGAGTGTGAGACTGAAATTGGCTTAAGTCACGGTCTTTAAAGTGTTGACCGTGGGCAGGACGGAGGCGGTTTCTCAGTTAGTGGCAAATCATTAAACACTGAAGTTATGAAATAGTGACAGACGGAGTTCAGACTTCATATCCTCCAGTAAATTTATGGTAGAGCAAAAACTTCTTATTCTATCTTGGGGGTTGTTTATTCATCTGTACAGTTTTTCACAGACTGTCCAGATTTTGCTTCATATGGGGTGTGGGGTTGGTGCATCTTTCCATAACATTCTGGTTTTCTACTATATTATTGAATAATTGTGTCAGAAAAGACAGACATTTGAGTTACAGACTTCATACTCTTTAGAACATTCATGCTAATTAGCCCCTTTGAGGGGTTCTATTCAGTACTCCAGCATATTTTGAACATGACATATAATATAACAGACAATCACTTTGCAATTGCCCGACACCATTCTATCACGGTCAGTGACAGGCTGTTATATCTTTCAGCTATCATACTTTGTGGTACACTAATGGCTATTCGGGACAATATTTATTTTAAGAGTTAAAGACTAACATGGAAGGCAGTTGACTAGTATGATATGTCTCTTTCCATTCAAAGTAAACTTTATGCTCATAAACTGTCTATAAGTATGTAATTGGGAAATATTGTTCACACAGAGGTTGTTTTATTGATGGCAGAAGTCATGGCTATGGTAAGGTGACTGAGTTAGGTGTATGAAGTAAAAAGCCCTACTTCTTACTTCATGCAGAGAAGGCTGGCACAACTCTTAGCAGCTGACTCTTGTGCCTTATCTGTAACACTTGCATTAGTTTAGTGACACAGGTGGCATCCCAGGGGCGTATTTTCTGTTTCCCATCCAGTTAACCAGGTTGTACTTGAGAAGGGATAATGAGGTACTCTGAGTGGAGAGAGAATCTATTCCACAGATGGGGGATTTTGTGGGACACATATTTCTCCTGTTAACAAGTCCTATTGATGTCACAGACCAGATTGAAGTCAGGCTTGTGGGTTACTCGGGTGCACATCTGCTATTTTACTGGCTGTCTAGGTTTGGGGGAGCAATATATTCAGGCTATCCCTACTTGGGCTTTGTCACTCCCTCTCCCATTCTTATGGCTTGCCCAGATTTTGCACCCAGAGGTTTGTAGTCGTCCGTTGATGAACATGGTCATATTTTCTACTAATTCTGTTATTTGTGTTGTGTCAAATGGGAGGTATAGTGTCAGAATAATTTATACGTGGTCCATATTGTTTGCATAACTGAGCGTACATTTGGTGAGCAGGGTATGCTCTGGTCATGCCTTAACTTCATCATTAAGATGTTTTGGCTATGTGTGTGCTAAGAATTTACAGTTTTTCTTTTTTTCTCTTTTTGCAGGTGGGGCACTGCTGACAGGGCATCGGTCGGTGACCTGAAGGAGGTGGGTTCGAATGGAGATGGAGGCTATCGCAGTGTTGATGTCCTTTTTTCTAGATGGTGGTGTTATGTTGGGTCTTTTAGATGTCAGAATGCTAGGTAACGCAGTCAATCATGATCGGCGCAGAGGTACTATCAGCTGGCAGTCTGAAGGAAGCACTCTTCTTATTTGATTAAAGTTGTTACCAAGAGGTTTTCACTTGCTGCAGGGAACAAGGCGACAGGTTCTGATGTAATTTTATTTACTCATTTTGGTGTGTTTGCATTATGTATGAAAGAGGGTATTTGGTTATTGAAACTGTAGCAGCCTGAATTCATTACATGGGTAATATATGGGGAGGTACAGGATTTTGATTTTATTTATTGAATCAAATGAGTGTTGAAGTCAAAAATTAGGACTATCCATTTCTTGCAGGATAGCAGTGTTTGTGCAGCTACATTTGTTTGGGAAGGGGTAGATTAGTTATTTTGTATGTTTCAGGGGCAATGTAAGAATGAGTTCAGTTTGTGGGAGCATTGCAGGTGAATGATTGGGGCAAATTAGAATTTGCTGTTGAGTGCAGAGGTTAGACATTAATAGGGAAGCATTAAAGGGGAATTTAAGGCTTTGGGGTAATAGGGAGTTATTTAGAGTTATATGTATTCTGTTTATGGAAGATGGGGTTCTTCATGGTTAAGAGGGCTGCTGCTAAGCAGATGTTTGGCATGTTATTCAGTTTAGTTGGGGGAATTGGGGTTATTGTTTATGAATGGCTGTTATTATAGACTCCCTTGGTAAATTAAATTGCAGGAGAGTACGAAAAATTTGTTTTCTTCTACTACATATGGCAAATGTGAGCTAATAGCCCTTACCACATTTTGTGGTATCTGTGGGGATATATTTGTGGTGTTGGACACATACATGTTCAGCAGACTTTTAGATTGTTTCATATGGAAATAAGTAGGGGACGCAGGGTAGGTATGGTTATATTTAACTTATCTTTCCACAGTGATTACTTGCAACATTTTCAGTGGGTATCATTTTACTTTTGATGCTTATTGTGGTATTGCTGTTGTATGTTCTTGTTGGGTTGTGAAAGGATTTTATACAGGTAAGGTGGGGATGGGCTAGGGTAAGGGAGATAGTTTAGTGTCATGGGGTGGGGGGGGGAGTTCCAGGAAAAGGGTGCTTTTGGATATGGTTTAATGTCTTTAACAATGTTTGTTGGGTGAGATTTCATGAATTTACAGTGTTTTTTCTTTTACAGATGTAAGCAGTTGGGGCTTGAAGGGAGTGGAGTTGGAAGGTGATGGTTTTGTCAGGGTGGCTGTTCCTGCTCTTCTAAATACATCTGTTGCAGGAGATGTTTTGGTCATCAGAGTGGTATACAGTGAGGTTGTAGAGGGCAGTTAGAAGGAGCAATCCTTGCAGTAAACTGAGGTGAAAGATAACAGATTTTGTTGATCAGGTGTACTACATATTACTTTATCTGGGTTCATTGAAGCACAGTTGATTTTACACTGGCCTGGGACAGTGGGGTTTTTCAGGTATTGCAGGTATGCAGGTGTTTTAGGGGATAGTAAAGGATTTGCATACTGTGTCTATGAGGGAGGCTTAAGAAAGGCATGTTTTGTTGTGTTTCTTTGCAGATGAGGGCTGGTGTTTATGATCTAGCTGAAGTTTAGAAATGGGTACATGAATGATGTTTGGCCTTAGGATGGAAGCTTTGGTGAAAAGAGGGGGAACAGCCTGGTCAGACTGGTGGGCAGAGAAGAGGGGCAGGTTTTCCCTCTTCTGTTTCCCCTCTGTTGATGGATGTAAAATTCAATAAGTTTGGAAGGAAAGTGAGCAGTTGCTCTGGTAGACAAGTTAATAAGCAAGCTGAGCTGCTTATATGGATGGTGGTGTAATTCAATAAATTGAAGGTGAGTGTGAACTCTGCCTCATTAGTGCAAGGATAAGTGAGCAAGTGGGGGACGCTGCTTATCAAGGGTGGGCAGTTGCACTGCCCTTATGGTTATGTCATGTCTTCTTCCATGGGTATTATTATCACCTGTGTCATGTTTTGGTTGAAATTTATAACTATTGGTTAGCAATCACATTTATGGAAGTTTAATAAAGGTCATCAAATGTCATTTGGTGTGGTGTGTGTTTATTGAAGTGGAACAGGACAAATGAGGTTTGGAAGAGACCCTTTTGTCCTGGGACATCTTCATTGGTGTTAGATACATGGGATAGGAGAGATTAAAATAATAAGGGTAGGATAGGGTTAAATGTGAGGGAGGGATGTTAGGAGGAAATGAGGTAAGAATAGGGAGGGGATTAGAGGGTTTTGTCAAGTGTAATGAGAGTAGGAGTCACATTTTGGGGTGAACATGCTGCCCTCCCTCCCTCCCCCTTTTTATTAGAAGGGATTTTGTGTATTTTAGTGGGGAAGGTGGAGAAGAGGGGCAGGTTTGCTCTTTTCTGTTCCGCCTCTGGTGATCGATGTGCAATTCAATAAGTTTGAAAGGAAAGTCAACGGTTGCTCTGGTGGACATGTTAATAAGCAAGCTGCGTTGCTTATTTGGATGGTGGTGTAATTCAATAAACTGAAGGTGAGCATGAACGCTGCCTTTTTAGTGCAAGGATAATTGAGCAAGTGGGAGACGCATCTTATCGAGGGTGAGTGGTTGCACTGCCCTTATGGTTATTTCATGTCTTCTTCCATGGTTATTATTATTATCACCTGTGTCATGTTTTGGTTGAAATTTATAAGTGTTTATGGAAGTTTAATAAAGGTCGTCAAATGTCATTCGTGTTGTGTGTTTATTGAAGTGGAACAGGACAATTATAAGTTTTAAAATCTACTATTTAGATATAAAATAAGTGGTATTTTAGGCAGGCATTTGGTTAATTGATTTTTGTTTACTTGTCTACATAACTATACATTGAATAATTCATTTTTTGTCTTCATTTGTGATTTTTGGAGGACTGTAGCATCACATACAATGTACAGGATTGTAAGATGTAGTATATATAATGACTAGTGATATAGTATGTTTGAATATTTTGTGATATATATTTCCCATGAGAAATATAAGAGGATGGAACATACCACAGATGTAACTGTCAAAAATATATACTTGAAATGATAAGTTATAAGCAAGTAGTGGTATACAAATAACATTTTGTCAATTTTGGGGTCAGTGAGTAACCAGTCTTCTGATGTATAATATGATATTTTATGAAAGATTAATAAAGTGCACATTCAGTCAAAAGAATTCATGTTGGTTAGATACATCTGAGGAAAAAGACACAAATAAAGATAATGCAGGTATAAAAGTTAGTAAACCAATTAAAATCCTTGCACTACCAAATTTTAGTATATGTACTGTAAGTATAATTTGTTATTTAAAATACACACATCATACCACAAATCTGCTGTGTTGTAAGTGGGAATAGGAGCTGCAGAAGTGGGAGCTCCATGTGACCCCAGTGTACTGTAAAAACTGAAACTTTCTGGATAAATCTCTGTGAGTAAAATAACTTGATGTGCTGTGAGTAAAATAACTTGATGTGCTAGAATGCAATCCTACCTTTAGTCAGCAAGTGTACCTGTTGCTGAAATGGTACACAGAAATTGTGTTAAGTCTTTGTTGCACATCACTTATTTCATCTGAATGTCTCTCACTAGTAACATTGTGTGATGCCAAACTTTTCTGCACCATCTGACTGCTTGTCTTTTTTCCCTCTCAGGTGTGTTCATTATATGTTGGCTACCTTTCTTCATTACGCACATCCTGAATATCCATTGCACAGGGTGCAAAATTACACCTGAGATGTACAGTGCTTTCACGTGGCTTGGCTATGTCAACAGTGCTGTTAATCCAATTATATATACTACATTCAACATCGAATTCAGGAAAGCATTCATTAAAATACTTCACTGTTAAGGACCTGGATAAAGGATAACACAGTACAAGACCTAAACAAAGCAAAGCCTGTACAGGATGGGAAGGAAAAGGTTTTACTTGTTTTCCTTGCAGAAAGGCCAAGCATCACATGCCTCCATTATGAAAAATGACAGCAGGGAGACAACACCACAATTATCTTTCTCTGGGGCATTTTAAGAAGGCTTAACTACTGTAAATGTACCTCAGTAATAAATAAGGCAAAAATGCTTTATATAAAACAATACTGGATTATATTAGTGTATCAAAATCATCTTATAAACAGCACCATTAATGGATAATGACTTTAAACACTCATGGCCATGTTTTTGCAGTCTAGCCATACAAAAACAGAGGTGGGCTTTTTTTGGCTAATATATCAGGTAGACTTATTTTTCGAACTGAGTGCCAAAACTCATGTAGACCTGAAGACTTTAATGAAGGAAAAATAAATAGAAGAAATGAATCCTTCTGGAAGTGTTTGCCCATGTTTGAGGTGCGACATTAAGCATAGCATATTAAATATGAAATGTAAATAGAAGTTCATATTAGAAGCCCAAGCCAAAAAATATTATTCTGACATTTTGTTTTGCACAGAATATGTTTTTTTTTCCATTCTAAAACAAATATATTGTTACAGTCATGAATCACTGGATTCAAGGTTTTATAACCTCTGAATGTCATTCTGTGGTGTTACTCGCTTTTTCATCCACAAGGTCATTTCAGAGATTTGCTGAAAAACTATATATGTTTTGCTACACTTCTCTACAGCAAATCTGTATAAAATGTAAAGGATTTGCAGCGTGTAAACCATCCTCTGACAGATAGTCTTACACGGTTCTGTTATGGCAGCTGGCTATATTTCATTTTTCAAAAAGTGAAAGTATAAAAATGAATGTATGTTGATAATGTCTCTCAGCAAAACTAGATAAGAAAATGAAATTTCATTTTTATGTGCAGGGAAAATATTTGCTGACTTGCCATGCATATATATAGCTCATACATACTTGTAATAAATTTCTAATGAAAAATGATATGACAGAGCAGGGTTTTATTTTGCAATCACCTTTGCTAAATATGCCATTTTGAATGACATACTGTTATCATTCCTATTTACAATACATGGTTTTGTCCTATGGCGTTCAGTTTATTTTTTCTCAAGGTAATTGATATCCTCTCATTTACCTTGCCAATGATCTATGAATAATAAAGACACAATAATGGATGAGATCATGCTATCCGAATTACCCATTTATATCTGCGATACTGACAGACTATTATTAAAACAAATAATTTCATTATCTGGAGACAGCTGTGCTCTAATTTATGCAATTATGACATGTGAATGAATAAATAAAGACCAGTTTGGATTAAGGATCACAAATATGCTGTTTTGTCCTGGGTATTTTATAGAATATTGAAATACATTTTACTACACACTATCTGGGATTGACACATAGGTAGACTGTATTACAATTATCTGCAAATAGTACAAAATGTATTTTTTCATATAGTTATGCATAATGACAGTGAACCTGAGAGATGACAAAGATGAAACATGTCTGGAGATTTTAAAAAATTCAAAAATTTTGCAAAATTACCACTGTAGAAAAATGCCGCACAACAAAAGGAAGATCTACAGCTTGCAAAAGAAGGATCTGAATATGTTGGAAGTGCATGTAAATTATGTATTTATTTATTTTTTTGCTATTACTGAACTCATATGGTATGCATTTACTACTACCTTTATACTGAATGTGCTACCAGCAACTAGAACAATAATATAAACATAATGCCTTAAGACAAAGTATCATTTACAAGTATGCAATGGTCACTTTGCCAATGTAGGATCTTATATTTATTTATCTGCTCAATACATTTTAATGTGTTATAAATGTTTAAATGAAGAATGCCAATGCTTGCTTCCTTGCTTCATTCCACAGCTATGGTCATCAAAATGTTTAAAAAAACTTTTACCACTTCATTCATCTTGAGATTCTTTTACATTATCAGACACCTATATAATTGTGGATTTGTTACATCCATGCCTGAATTTATACCCCATAGGCCTGTGATGTCTGGAAGTCTTATTACTGGGGCTGCATGGCCTTTAGCTAGCTGAGCACTGGAAGATTTCATTAAGTCCAGTGTAAGGCTCACAGCCATTACAGTTTTGCTAATTTGCAGCCTGATAAAAATTCCCTCCCTAGAGATTTTACTCCTTTACCATTTTTGGATTAGCTATTCATTTCAGCTACCCCATTTCCTGTCCCACATGGTTAGTAAGGTTCTAGGCAAGTGTATAGACCTCTCTGAGTCTGGTCTGAGGGAAGATCTTTTGAAGGATCTATAGCTTTGTGAGTACCATATCATATGTGTCTGACTTTAACTTGTAACTTGGTCAGAGTTGAAGCTAAGTCAAAAGGCTCAGGTATATGCATGCACACAGTGATAGGGATGATGTCCTCTGTGAAGCAACAACTCAGAACTAATATCCAGGATATTCATCATTTCTTGTAGGAAATGCTGTCTCACTTGCTTACTAAGAACCTAATCAGACTCTTAACAAACTCCATCTGCCTTTCTATAACACACTGTCTGACCTTTGAAATCTCACCCAGACATTCAGTACCTGTATGTGTGTGTGTGTATATATATATATATATATATATATATATATATATATATATATATATATATATATATATATATATATATATATATATATATATATATATATATATAGTTTTCCCTTAGATAGTACAACTTGTATATGGCTGTCTTCTTAGGTGCCTTTCCATCTAGTTACTAGTTAGTCTGCAATGTAACACTTTTAGAGGCTGCCTCTTGCCATATATAACACCTGTACCCATGTTTTCTGTTTACTGACTTTGCACATATCCTCTTTATTTGATGATTTTTGGTGTTTCTCATTGTACTAAGCAAACTGGGCTGAGCCTAAATACATAAACAAACAAATTCTCCTTCACCTCTGTGGAAAGCTTTTATGATTCTCTCCCACCTATGATTTCTCCTTCTTCTGGACCTGGCCAAGCACCAGAAGAGTCTCAGGATTCCTCCATATATCAAGAAGACCCTTAGGCGTTTTATCATTGCACTGTCTTATTCCTGTAGTCCTAGTGAATTATCTAATAAGATGACTCTCTGGCCTCTCCACTGGAATCCTGTATTCGATGTGGGACAACACAAAGGAAATGGAGTTTGTTGCAACTTGAAACTTGTAAGAAAGGTTATGTTAGTTCCACAAATGATCTATCCTACAACAAAAAAGCTTATCTGGATACATCAATCAGCTTCTGTAGAAGCCTTGAGAGAGGACTAGATTTTTCTGTTTAAAGGGACTATATAGTTTGTGCTAGTTTTGGAAAAGGTTAGTGGGGTGGGGTGGTGAGTGATTCTGCTTCTGTCTTTTCATGTTCCAAAGAAGAAGGAACAATTTCTGTATCACTTTGGATCATAACAAAGTTAGCCAGCGCATCCAGTATTTTCTCTTTTAGCTGAGCACCCTGCAGGAAACGATGTTCTTACTTCTACAGGTCATATTAAAGATGTTGCAGGGCATGATGTACCCTGTTTGGCATATTGAAATTAGGGCTTCACATAGAAAATTATTATGGTTTCCACTGAGTGGGCATCACTTACAGTGCAAAGTGTTTCTGTTGGAACATTCCTTAGTGTCTTATCCCAATATAGATGAAGCCTTGCATTAAAAAAAAAGTAAATCAGTGTTTCTCTACTCAGTTAATTAGCTCCTTTTATCCATATCCAGTAACTCCCTAAAGGCTTTTATAAGCCTAGCTGGGGAATCCAACACAGCTGTGTCCCAATGTATCATGGGTGTTTATTAAGAGGTGGTATGTTAGTCAGAAGTTTCTAGAAGTTTTATGGGGGGGTATGTTAGTTTGGGCATTACTGTCTACCTCTGTCTATCACAGACATGGCGGCCAGACCTAGGGTGAATTTCCAATTTCCCATCTATTGGTAAAGGTTAGGGAGGGACTCTGCTTCACATGGATGGGAACCTGTTTCAGAGCACGGGATCCTCAGAAACCCATATCTATCTCACCAACATGTCTTATTTCTGTCACAAGCAAAATTTAATTTTTTGAATCTAGTGGTTCTGATGATGTTCATTTTGTGAATGTGCAAAAGGTCCATCAGAGCTTACTCTGAGGATGCCTTGTATGCCAGGCATAGATCATTTCTCAGTAACCTTGATTATAAAGATAGGACTTTAAAGTGATCTGTATAGGACAATAAGTTTATGCCCTGGATTCTCCTGTTAGGGAACTTCTGTGGGTACTCTAACTGTCGCATATATCTGGTCAGGTACATGCCGAAGGGGGCATTGCACACTCAATTATTGGTCTGATAAGGGCCAAATAAAGTAGTGTTATGACTTCCTTGGACTTGGATGCTGTATCTTTACTTATAAGTTGGGTGAAATAGAATGATTTTACTTCCTTGGACACATGTTGGTCAAGGGCCAGATTACTGTCTAAATATGTTCACAGATCCATGATTACTGGATCAACTCTTAGGGGTGTCTTATTGATGGAGTAATTAGCCTGGATGACACTTTTCCCAAAAGATACTACAATGCATTTCTTGGCATTGAGTTTTAATCTATGACTTTGGTACCAGTCATTTGTCTGTTTTAGACCCTCTTATAAAATGTTTGTATCATGGGGGGAGTCTGCAATAAATCCCAATTATTGGTCATCTGCAAACTTGGTCAGCTAAAGGCACCTGACATTAGCCTTTATCTCCAAGAAGTAGGTGCCCAAATAAGAGCGGTACAGTACAGGACCAGAGGTACCACACTGTTGACCAGTGTCTTAGTTGAGGTGGTCTCCCCAGTCCTGACTTTCTAGGTCCTGTCTGTGAACCACCTGGCAGTCCAGTGAGTTATGTAGGGGTTTATGTCAAATTCAGTGAGTTTGTCAACTATATTCAAGTTGGGTATTGTATCAAATGTCTTAGCCAGGTCCAAGTTGGCATTATGTATCTAAATATACCCTAAAATACTGTCATAGGTAAATACTAGACCAGCTGCCTTGTGGATCTTTTTAAGCAGAGTAAAGTTCACTTTCAAAGGTTAGAATCAAAGCGTGTACCTTGTGACTGTGAGGTAAACACTTAACCATTATACCAACCCCCAGCTGAACAGGAGACCTGAAATTGGCAGACGTTCTCTGCTCTATGCTCAGATTTGGTGCTTTATCACTGTCAAGTTACACAGTTTCCAACATCAGTCACATTTGCCCTTAAAGAGGGCATAGACGTTTATGGTTTTAGCCACCAGGGGAGAAGGAAGTGATTCCAAAATCTATTTGTCTTTTGAGCTTGATGGCTGCCACGGCCATCATGGTGATTTTTGCAAACCTCTACATGTTGCTATTGCAGTGGACTATGCAATGCCAGGTGCTTCAGTATCAGCATGTATTCACACACCTGCTGTTGGAGTGGTGAGAATAGCCTAATGACGAGTCTCCTCTACTTGCAGCTAAAGTCCTGAGCCAGTCTAATGAGGGTCTGTTTACTGGAAGGAGGGAATTCACTTAAACACCTACCCAGAAGCCCTGCTGGGATAGTTCCTCTAATCAGCCTTTTGGAGCTAAGAAAAAGTGACTTGGCCATAAGGGTTTTTGAAAAGGTACAGCTTCAAATGCATGACCATAAGATCTTTGCTGAAGGAATAATTTCAAATGCTTCTTTTGCCTCTTCTCATCTCCCCAGTCAATCATTTCATCATCAGCTCCTGACGTTTGAGAGATGAATAATTGCTTGGTTATCATGTGAAAAGGGTGACTACTTTTAGGAAGATGACTCAAGGGTTGCTTGTGGTACAGTCTGCTTTGCTGCAGCCCCTCCCCAAGTTAAAAAAAAAGGAAATAACATGCTCAACTTTAATTCAAAAAGTCAGCTATTATTTATAAATTAAAAATAATACTTAACTTTCTAATTTTCTGTTGTGTTTCAAGTTCACAAGTGCATAGATCTGAGGAGATCTGAAACAAAAAAAGTCAGTTTAATCTACTTGCTGCTGTTTTTTTGTTAATGCCAGCCTGTTTTTAAAATAGCCCAGAATTAGGCTTACCTCTTCATCAATCAGCTTCCTTTAGCACAAACTCTGTTTTATGACAGAATTGTCACTCTATTAATGTATCACAGGGCTGCAGCATGAAGCAGTGAGGAATTCCTCTGTTTGGTTCAAGCAGTCTCAAGTAGTGACTCAGACAATGACAAGGAAGATGCTAAATAACAACTGAAGAGGAGTTGCAAATGCAGGAACAAATTTAATTTTGTTTTACATATGTGCATGTGTGTGTGTGTGTGTGTGTGTGTGTGTGTGTGTGTGTGTGTGTGTGTGTGTGTGTGTGTGTGTGTGTGTGTATATATATATATATATATATATATATATATATATATATATATATATATATATAAATTTATATATATTAATTTATTTTTTTTTTTTGCAAGCAGTCTGCCTGCTGATGCCAGCATGTAAGAGGAAGGTGTGTGTGTGTGTGTGTGTGTGTGTGTGTGTGTGTGTGTGTGTGTGTGTGTGTGTGTGTGTTTGTAAGTACCTCTCAACATCAAGGTACACAAATCTTGAATGGCTAATGATAAATTCCAAAAGATTGAAAGCCAAAACAGTAAAAAAACAAAACACTGTTAATTATGTCTGTAACACCCCAACACTAGCCCAGTCTGTCTGGGGCTGGGTTCTCCCTCTTTCTCCAGATCGCCAATAAGACTCCCCACTGGCACAGCTATAGAGTTGAGACCTCAGCTGAGTGGCCAAGCTAAGACCACCAGCACCCTCTCTGTCCAATCAGTGCTTCATTCCCTGACCAAGTAGCTGACACACACTCACACACTTTGAGATTTGATTTAAATACAGACATACACACACACACACCTGGGAAAGGCTGGCACAAGTTACTAGCTATGCCCCCCTTCTGCCCAGACTAAAAGGTAGTTCCAGCTGCCACTAGCCAACTCTTTATCAACTACTCTAAGGCCCTTAACAAAGGGTGTCCAATCTTACTGTGTAATGTTAGTAATAATCCAAATTGTAGTCTGACCAAGAGCAAGGCTAGTCATGAGTGGCCTGTACAGTGTCATCAAACACCTGTGCAAGTACTCTCAGAGCTTAGATATGTCTCACAAATATCAACCACAAAGATAGGTTTAAATACATTTAATAATAAATAATAAAAGAACAAGGCAATACTCAGTCAGTAATCAGTTACATCACAGTTCAAAATCACAGGAAATATTTTAAAACACTACAGGACAGTCTCAAATAAATACAGGAAATGTTTACCATCACAAATTCGATTGTCATTTAGATGATCGAATATATGCGAAAATCATATTCTTGAACTGAGAGTTCGATCACCATAATGTCGAAGCTGACATGAGTGAACAGCCGCTATTGTCAGCTTCAACACTGCAGTGCAGATCACACTGTAGTGGAGATCGGGAAATGTACCCTTACCCTCACTGTAGTGCGATCTCGGAGTTTGTATATATAAGTAGGGGTGTGGGGGGTGCAGGGGGGCTTGCCCACCTGCAAACATTATTGTTAGTTGTGGGTAGATGTGAGCATTTCAGCAAAGTCGATATTCGACATTCCTGAAATGCTCCGTTCAATATTTTGTTTGCTCGGTGTTTTGATTTCCGACAATATTTGTTGGAAATTGTTGTGTTCGTCTAACTGACGTTCGCAAATATG
Organism: Protopterus annectens; assembly: GCF_019279795.1. NCBI lineage: Eukaryota > Metazoa > Chordata > Ceratodontiformes > Protopteridae > Protopterus > Protopterus annectens. The sequence continues at coordinate 1,481,861,565 of NC_056741.1, read as the reverse complement.
ATAGTAAACCACAGAAAACATCTAAACTATACTTCACTGTATTCCTATCTGAATTTAAATGAGTTACCATGCCCTAGAAAGTTACCTACAGCAAGGCAAGTGCAGATGGAGGTGATGAGTGGATGTTCTTGCTACGTCCAAGACAAATACAAAATGCCCAGGCTCTCTCTGAGAGAATTCTTAAGTTAATATCAAATAGTATTGCTGGGTTAGCTTGGATGACATCACTTTTTGTCACCTGACTTCAGTTTCCAAGCTAAACCCCTTTTGTCAGAAACTAACAGAATTTAACATTTCTGTGTAAAAATACATACCTCTCAGATCTTTGGTCAGATCTGTGCAGCTGCTAGGAAGTCATAAATCAATAAAACACTTCTGCATCTCAAACCTAGTAATGACTTCTCGTAAAATAATTTAATTTCAATTTATTTTCTTGAAGTTTTGCAAGTTAACCTTTAATGTCCCAGTTTCTATTGTTAAAACATATACAGTTATACAACTACAATAGTTTATATACATTTCTATTCTAAGCTAGCAGGGTATGCTGTAGTTACATTATAGCTCAGTACATAACATACAGTTTTGTATAAATCATATCAATATTCAAAGATGACATAGAATGTGTTATAAAATTCCAGACAGCTGGGCTGGCAGTGTGACATTTGTGGTAGTAGATTATGCTACCAGATACTCTGAGGCAGTGGCTCTGTCCCCCACTGAGGGAGAAAAGGTGTCAAATGTTTTGTTAAAGATTTTCAGCAGGGTAGTTTTCCCAAAAGAAATACTGACTGACAAATTTGCCAATTTCATGTCAGACCTGGTGGCTTGACTGTGGAAGTACTGTAGGGTGAAGCATTTGAAAACCACCCCCTACCATCCCTAGACTAATGGTCTTGTTGAGAGGTTAAACTCTACACTCAAGATGATGCTACAGGCATATGTAGACCAGTTTAAGATGGAGAGGGGCAAATATTTTCCCCATCTGTTGTTTGCTTACAGAGAGGTGCCCCAGGAATCCACAGGTTTTCCACTCTTTGAGTTGCTGTATGGGCATAGGGTGAAGGGAACTCTAGATTTGATTTGAGATGAGTGGGAGGGTGAGTATGAATCCCACAAGGTGTCTGTTGTGGCATATGTCCTAAACCTCAAGACAAGGTTCAGGGAATTCATAGGCTTAGCTCAGGAGATTCTGGGAGAAGCCCAACAGCAGAAAAAGCTCTGGTATGACGGGAATGCTTGAGCTAGAGAGTATGCTGTAGGGCATGATGTAATGGTTCTCATTTCTTTCAGACACAACAAGCTGCAGGCAGCTTGGAAGAGACCTTGCAAAGTTGTAAGGAAGGTCAGTAATGTTAACTACATGGTAGGACTGCTAGCCAGGAGGTAGGGGCACAAACTGTACCATGTTAACATGCTGAAGCCTTACCATGACATGAAGGCTGTTATCTATATATATATATATATATATATATATATATATATATATATATATATATATATATATATATATATATATATATATACAAACACTCATTTGTCTGCCATTATCTAGAGGTTTCCTCAATGATTTGCTACAAAATCAAATATTTTATGAGGAACAGGCCAAAGATGTAATGAAGCAAAATTCTGGACATGTTACAAAATTCTGGCCAGTTGAGATGCAGACTTCAATTTTCACTTGTATTTGCCAGTACAGAAAACATCATGAAAAAACAGTCCAAAATATTATGCAAAACTCATTGGCAGCTGGCAGATTATATGCTAATCTAATATATGTGCAAATGCTAAACCAGCTATTCTAGCAAATTTACAGGTTTATAACAGCTAGATTTACAACCTGTGCTAAATGGTGTCCCTCTGCCCCCCATTAGTTTTGGTTTTGTACAGACTTCTTGAGCTAAGAGGTTGATAGACATGGATTACAGTCACTAAACAGTGAATTATATTTGGTTTTGGATTTAACAGCCTTTGGACAAAATTGTGCTAATATAAAGACTGTTATTCTAGCAACTTTCTAAATATACAAAGTAATATATTTTCCAGATCTTGGTCCTGTGACCTTTTTCAACTCCCTTTGTTTTTATTTTTGAGCTGAGATTTTGAGAGGTATTTTAATGGGGAGGGGGGCTTGAAGTAGACATTGCATTCTGACAAAAGTGAGATGTGAAGATAAATTCTTGCATGGCAGCTATTTATGTATATTTCCATTCCTATTTTCCAAGCCAGTCTAGAGGTATACAGTCACAGTCATATAAGTGGCTATAATGAGTGTGCATGCATTTAAGCATGTGCGTTTGTGTATAAAAGAGTGTTTATATATAGAACATATTCATGAATTTGTTTGTGGGGTAGGGGTGCAGATTCTCTTAGATCTCTGCAAGTGAAGGTTATATCTGTGTGTATATTCATGCATGTGTGGACTGTGTGGGTACTCTCAGCTGTCCCTAATTTTTACTAAAAGGTCTCTGATATTTTGCTTCATATTTCAGTCTATTGCTTGTAAGTTTCTGGTTTTTTTTCTGGCACATCATTGCGATTGTACTCCATGAACACAGATGACCAGCATTTGAGTTTCACATGTAACAGCCATCCAAAAAATAAATGAATGCTAATGCAACACCTGTTATTCAAGCAAGTTTCTAAGCATATAAAGGCAATACCTGTAGCTGATGTGAAGGCTGCCAGCCTAGCCAGAGAGAATTTTATAGATAATTCTATCATTTGCAAATATCAATGTAATACACAGGGTTGCTGTCTTAAATGAAACAAAATGCTGTTAGATGTGAAAGTGAAACAAAATGAAACAACAGTGCTCTCTACTGACCAAAGTAAAGCATGTTGTGACCCTTTGATGTGGACAATGGTGCCAAAGGGTCCAGCTGAAGAAATTCTTTCTACTGTTTTAACCAAGAGTGAAATTGCTAGATTTAGACATGCAGATTCATTTGTATTGCTCTGCTTCTTGACTATCTGCAAGATAACAAAAGGAGATGTTAAGAATGTAAATGCACTTTCTGTTAGCCTGGGAACCCACGGAAGTGTGAAGAATGATGCAATGCATAGCCTTGGAATCCCAGAAAAGTATGAAGAATGATGTAACGTGAATCAGAACTGCAATTTCATTTTAACCAGAGGGAACCAGAGAGGATTAAGCATTTTTGTCTTGACAATCCAACTCATCAGCACTTTGCCGGTTTTCTTATGTAAGTTATCTTAGACTTGTGCTTCCTTTTAGAAATAGCTAGAAACTAGAAAGATTAGACTAAGTGTTTTTCTGTGATGTCAGAACTGTCCTACTGAATTATTGTAAGTATTTCTCTGTGATCTCTGACCTCATGACTAGCACTGTGTAGTAAGAAGTATTGTCTTGTGTTTTTATTATTATTATTAAATATTTTAAAACCTTTCAACTGTGGCTGTTTTGTGTAGAGATAATTTAAGCTCTAGAGTACATTACATATTTATTGTGATTACTGTACCAAGTCACTCTAATAAGCCTTGACTGTTTAGTTATACTAACAATTGAATACTAATATTGCAGAGTAATAATTGGACATCCTTTTAAGAGCCTTTGAGTAGCAGATAAATATTAGCTGGGTGGTGGCAGGCAGTACTACCGTATAATCTGAGTAATAGGGCACAGCAGGAGAAACTGTGCCAGCCTTTCCCAGGAGTGCCTGTGTGGTTGTATAAACTCTTATCTCAAAGTGTGTGTGTATTAGCTACTTGGGCAGGGACATGAAGCATTGTTTGGACAGAGAGGGTGCTGGAGGTTTTAGCTTGACCAACTAGGCTGAGATCTGGACCCTATAGCTGTGCCAGTGGGGAGTCTTATTGGGGACATTGAGAGCAAGGGAGTGACCAGCCCTGGACTGACTGTGATCTCTGTGTGCTCTTAAGAGAAATTACACTTTACTGTGTGTGTTTGTTATCATTTCCTTCATATATGAGATGCCCTCTCGGGTGTTAGTGGTGAGGATTGAGGATCCTTGATTGCTGGGCCAGGGCATGGACATTACATATTAATTGTTTGGCAGTGGTGGGCTATCCACACCATATATTATTTGGTTGGTAGCAGTGGGATATCCACATTGCATATTAATTGGTTGGTAAATACTAATTGGCTTGTAGCGGTGTGGGTACAGTGAATTCCTGTAGCTGTACAGTGAGCTTTGAAGGTGTTTTGTACTTTAAATCAGTCATGCAGTGAATACTCAGAGTTCAGTTCACAACTGTTTTGTTTCTTTTGTTAGTTTAATTAGTCAGGGTGAGCAGACAGCATGTCAGCAGAAGAGTATGGAAAGCTGACAAGGAGTCAGCTGACTTAGATGTGCCAGGCTAGGGGACTGGTGCATGGAAACCTGACTAAGGCAGACCTGATTGCAGCCTTGGTTACAGCTGCATCAGAAAACAGCAACCAAGAGGACAATCAGACTGGCAGAGGAGATATAATACCCTCAGAGAATAGACGGCTCAACCTTTCTGCAGAGGACTTAAAAATCCATCTGGGGCTAAAGAGACTTGAGTTGGAGGCCAGACGTTTGGAGATAGAAGCCAAGGAAAAGGAGAGGCAGAGGAAGCATGAGAGAGAAATGTTGACTCTTTACCAGAGTCATGGAGGTAATGGGGAAGGGAGTAACTGGACCCCAGAAGCACAAAGGTCAGTAAATTTCTTCCGCAGTTTAATGAGGGGGATAATTTTGATAGTTTCATTCATATGTTTGAGAGGGTATGCAAACAGTATAGTGTTGACCAAAGGCTCTGGTTATGGTTCCTGATCCCCTTACTCCATGGTAATGCTGTAACTGTATTGTCTAAAATGTCTGACATTGCATGTTTTGATTATACTGCTGTAAAAAGTGTCTATTAGAGTTTTTTAAGCTAACACCTGAAATGTATAGGAAAAAGCTTTGTGAGCATAGACACAATGCATATAATAGTGTGTGTGAATATTTTGCTGAACTGAGCACTTATTTCCATAGGTGGGTGAGTGGATGTCAGGTCACCACTTTTGAAGGGCTAGCAGACCTTTTGGTGAGGGAACAAGCCCTTAGCATTTTGCCTGAGAACATGAGGATCTGATTAGCTGATAGACAATATGCTACTTCAGATGAGTTGGGTAAGAAGGGAGACCTATACCTGGCAAGCAGGGCAGCCCTGCATAGGAAGGGGCCCCCAATACTGCTCACGGGTCTAAAGGAACCCATGGTGGGCAGCACAGACTGCCCCAACAGAATCTGCCAGTAGCAGGGGAAGCCACTAGTCCAGGTACACATCCAGGAGCTAGGGTTAAATGTTTTGAATGCAACCAGTAGGGCCATGTGGCATACAGGTGTCCACAGAGGCAAGGTATGGAACAAAAGGTGAGGGAGCCAGTAAGTGGGAAAGACAAAATGCCAATAGTAGGTTGTCTTAAGACAACAGCGGTACTAAACTACCATCCTGCAGTTGTCCTGAGAGGGAAGGATTTGGATGAGGCAGAGCGATGTGCTTATGCAGTTACATGCAGTCAGACTAGAAGACAAGCATGTGGGTCTGGTAGCCTGGGGCAGACACAGACAGACTGCATACTTGCAGCCAGGACTGGTGAGGTGGTTACTTCAGGGAGGGAGCTAGTCTACAGCAATGAGACTGAATGTGAGCCACAGCTGCTTGCGGGTACTGATGTTCCCTTGGACAGAGTGACTGCAAATGTAGAGGTGAGTAGGCTGACAGTGAGGCACCACTGTCAGAGGATGCCAGACTTCCTGTGGAAGGGGAGCTGGGAAGGGTTACAAGGAGAGAGTTGAGACAGGCTCAGCTCTCAGACCCTACATTGCAAGGCCTGAGGCAGGTAGCTAGGGAGGCACCTGATTCTCAAGGAAAGGGGAATCTGTATACTGGGACAAAGGGTTACTATACAGAGAGTGGACCCCTGAGGGAGGGCTAGAAGGTGACAGAGAGTTGGTAGTGCCTAGAGTCTACCATCTGGCACTTCTAGCCATAGCCCTTGATATTCCCTTTGCAGGTAATATGGGCATAAAACATACAAAGAGGCATATTATGCAGAACTTCTATTGGCCTGGAATTTCCAGAGATGAAACAGGGTACTGCAGGAATGAGCAGTGCCAAAAGGAAGGCAAGGCAGGAGACAAGGTGAGATCTCCTTTGATGCCTTTGCCTGTGATTGAGGAGCCATTTCAGAGGGTAACTATGGATATTGTGAGTCCTTTGAGTACCCCAAGTTCCACAGGGAAAAATTATATCCTAGTGGTAGTGGATTATCCTACACAATACCCTGAGGCAGTGGCTTTGTCCTCCATTGAGGCAGAGAAGGTGGCAAATGGTTTGTTAGACATTTTCAGCAGGGTAGGTTTCCCAAAACAAATACTGACTATCAGAGGTGCCAATTCCATGTCAGACCTACTGGCTTGTCTGTGGAAGTCCTGTGGGGCGAAGCACATGAAGACCACCCCCTACCATTCCCAGACTAATGGTTTTGTTGAGAGGTTAAACTCTACAATCAAGTCCATGCTATGGGCATTTGCAGATCAGTTTAAGAGGGAGTGCGACAAATATTTGCTCCATCTGTTGCTTGTTTACAGAAAGGTTCCCCAGGAATTCACAGGTTTTTCACTTTTTGAGTTGCTGTATGGGCATAGGGTGAGGGGACCCCTAGATTTAATTCGAGATGAAAGGGAAGGTGAGTGCGAGTCTCACAAGGAGTCTGTTGTGGCATATGTCCTAAACCTCAGGACAAGGCTCAAGGAACTCATGGGCTTGGCCCAGAAGAACCTGGCAGAAGCCCAACAACAGAAAAACGTGTGGTATGACAGGAATGCTCGAGCTAGAGAGTATGCTGTGGGGCAACAGATTATTGGTTCTCATTCCTGTCAGACACAACAAGCTGCAAGCAGCTTGGGAGGGACCCTACAAGGTGGTAAGAAAGGCAAGTGATGTTAACTACATAGTGGAACTGCTAGGCAGAAGGCAGGGGCACAAATTGTACCATTTTAACATGATGAAACCTTACAATGACAGGGAGGCCCTTGTGCTAAGCATTTGCAGTGGATTGCAGGATGAGTCTGAGGGAGATCTGTGGACTGATCTCAGTGAGGCTTGGGCTGACACCTCAGTTGAAGGGGTAGCAATGTCCTAGCAGCTATCTCCTACCCAGGTTTGAGAAATCTGAGCAGTGTTGCAGGAATTTGGGGACATGTTCACTGGGAAACCAGGGTGCACCCACCTGGGGCAACACCAAGTGGATACAGGACCCCAAAGGCCTATTAGGCAGGCCCCTTATAGAGTTCATGAGAGAGTCAAACATTCTCTGAGGGAGGAGGTACAGGAGATGTTGGAACTAGGAGTGATTCAAGAGTCCAACAGTCCCTGGGCCTCCCCAGTGGTGCTGGTGCCAAAGAAGGATGGCAGTACCAGGTTTTGTGTGGGACTACAGGAAATGAAATAGTCACACCCATGCCTAGAACAGATGAGGCCCTAGAGCAGCTGGGTGGGGCTAGGTATCTTACAACCATTGATCTTACTAAGGGTTCTGGCAGGTGCTCTTGACTCCTATTGCTAGAGAGAAGTCAGCCTTTGTGACTCCTTTTGGCTTGTATGAGTTCAAAAAGATGTCCTTTGGGATGAAGAATGCCTCATCAACTTTCTAGAAAATGGTAGATCATATTCTAGCAAGAGGAGGAGGGTTTGCCCTTGCTTACCTAGATGATATTGCCATCTACAACCATTCCTGAACAGAGCACCTTCAGCATGTCAGGGAGGTGCTGGGCAGACTACAGAGGGCAGGGATGATCATTAAGCCGAGCAAATGTCAGGTGGGTATGGCAGAGGTCTCCTACCCAGGACATAGAGTGGGGAGTGGTAAGATAAGGCCAGAACCTTCCAAAGAGGAAGCCATTCAGGCATGACCTGCACCTGTTACCAAAAAGCAGGTGAGGGCATTTTTAGGGACAGCAGGGTACTACAAAAAGTTTGCACTAGTTATAGTACATTAGCTACTCCCCTCACAGACTTGACATGGAAGAACAGGCTAGATAAGGTTGTGTGGACCCAAGCATGTGAGCAGGCATTCCAGAAGCTTAAATAAGCTTTGGGAGGACATCCCTGTGTTAGCCAGTCCAGATTACTGCAAAGAATTTGTTGTGCAGGTAGATGCTTCGAACCGTGGGGTGGGGGCTGTACTTAGCCAGATTTCTTCAGAGGGGAAAGAGTACACAGTGGTTTATCTCAGTTGTAGGCTCCAACCCAGGGAGCAATACTATTCAGCTGTAGAAAAGGAATGTCTAGCCATAGTGTGGGCACTGCAGAAACTTCAGCCTTATCTGTATGGAAGGAAATTCACTGTTATGACAGATCCTAACCCCCAACATGGTTAAACAGAGTCCGCCAGCAACATGCTAAATTGCTAAGATGGAGCCTGGGGTTGCAAGCATATGATATGTCAGTGTAGCACTGCAATGGGGTTAGCAATGTCAATGCAGATGGGCTCTCAAGACAGGGAATGGGCTAAGGTACACACAGATAGACCTAATCCTCTCAAGCAGCATTTCTCAAGGGTCACTTAAAAAACTAATTTTAGTTGTCTGGTGGAGGGAGGGGGGTGGAATGTGAAGGCTGCCAGCCTAGCCAGAGAGAATTTTATAGATAATTCTATCATTTGTAAATATCGATGTAAGACACAGGCTTGTTGTCTTAAATGAAAAAAATTGCTGTTAGATGTGGAAGTGAAAAAAAAATGAAACAACAGTACTCTCTACTGACCTGAGTAAAGCATGTTGTGACCCTTTGATGTAAACAGTGGTGCTGAAGGAAATAGATGAAGAAATTCTTTCTATTGTTTTAACCAATAGATAAATTACTAGATTTAAACATGCAAATGTATTTTATTGCTCTGCTTCCTGACCAGCTGCAAGATAACAAAATGAGATGTTAAGAATGTAAATGCAGTTTCTGTTAGCCTGGGAACCCAGGGAAGTGTGAAGAATGATGTAATGTGTAGCCTGGGAACCAAAGGAAAGTGTGAAGAATGATGTAATGTGAATCAGAACTGCAATTTCAATTTAAACAGAGAGAACCAGAAAGGATTAAGCATTTTTGTCTTGACCATCCAACTCATCAGCACTCTGCCTGTTGTTTTTATGTAAGTTATCTTAGACTTACGTTTTCTTTTAGAAATAGCTAGAAACTAGAAAGATTAGATTGTGTTTTTTCTGTGATGTCAGTACTGTCCTACTGAATTATTGTAAGTATTTTCTGTGATCTCTAAACTCCTGACTATCACTGTGTAGTAAGAAGTATTGTCTTGTGTTTTTATTATTTATTATTAAATATTTTAAAACCTTTCAACTGTGGCTGTTTGATGTACAGATAATTTAAGCTCTAGAGTACATTGCATATTTATTGTGATTACTGTACCAAGTCACTCTAATAAGCCTTGACTGTTTAGTTATACTACCATCATCATCATCATCTTCTTTTGGCTGTTCCCATTAAGGGTCGCCACAGCGGATCATCTGTTTCCATTTCTTCCTGTCCTCTGCATCATGCTCTTTCACACCAACCGCCTGCATGTCCTCTCTCACCACATCCATAAGCATTATCTTAGGCCTTCCTCTTTTCCTCTTACCTGGCAACTCCATCCTTAGCATCCTTTTCCCAATATACCCAGCATCCCTCCTCAGCACATGTCCAAACCAACGCAATCTCGCCTCTCTTGCTTTGTCTCCAAACTGTCCAACCTGAGCCGACCCTCTAATATACTGATTCCTAATCCTGTCCATCCTAGTCACACCCAGTGCAAATCTTAACATCTTTAACTCTGCCACATCCAGCTCTGACTCCTGCCTTTTCATCAATGCTACCATCTCCAACCCATATAACATAGCTGGTCTCATTACCCTCTTGTAGACCTTCCCTTTCACTCTTATTGGTACTCATCTGTCACAAATCACTCCTGACACTCTTTTCCACCCATTCCACCCTGCCTGTACTCTCTTCTTCACCTCTCTTTCACACTCACCATTACTTTGAACTGTTGATGCCAAGTACTTAAACTCATCCACCTTTACCAACTCTACTCCCTGCATCCTCACCATTCCTCTACCCTCCCTCTCATTTATACACATATATTCTGTTTTAGCCCTGCTGACCTTCATTCCTCTCCTCTCCTCTCTAAAGCATATCTCCACCTCTCCAGAGTCTCCTCAACCTGGTCCCTACTCTCACTACATATCACAATGTCATCTGCAAACATCATAGTCCATGGGGCCTCCTGTCTAATCTCATCTGTCAACATGTCCATCACCACTGCAAATAAGAAAGGGCTCAGAGATGATCCTTGATGTAATCCCACCTCCACCTTAAACGTATCTGTCACTCCCACCGCAGTCCTCACCAGTGTCACACTACCCTTGTACATATCCTGTACCACTCTTACATACTTCCCTGCCACTCCCAACTTCCTCATACAATACCACAACTCCTCTCTAGGCACCCTGTCATATGCTTTCTCTAAGTCCACAAAGACACAATGCAACTCCTTCTGACCTTCTCTGTATTTCTCCAACAACACTCTCAGAGCAAATATTGCATCTATAGTGCTCTATCCTGGCATGAAACCATACTGCTGATCACTAATCATCACCTCCCTTCTTAACCTAGCTTCCACTACTCTTTCCCATAACTTCAAGCTGTGACTGATCAATTGTATCCCTCTGAAGTTACTGCAGCTCTGCACATCACCCTTATTCTTAAAGATAGGTACCAAAACACTTTTTCTCCACTCCTCAGGCATCCTCTGACTTTCCAAAATTTCATTAAACAATCTGGTTAAAAATTCCACTGCCATTACTCCTAAGCACCTACATGTTTCCACTGGTATGTCATCTGGGCCAACAGCCTTTCCATTCTTCATCCTCTTCATAGCTGCCCTTACTTCCTCCTTGCTAATCTGCTTCACTTCCTGATTCACTATCCCCACATCATCCAACCTTCTCTCTCTCTCTCTCTCATTCTCTTCATTCATCAGCCCTTCAAAGTACTCTTTCCATCTACTCAACACACACTCCTCACTTGTGAGTTTGTTTCCCTCACTGTCCTTTATCACCCTTACCTGCGGCACATCTTTCCCAGCTCTGTCCCTCTGTCTAGCCAATCGATACAGGTCCTTTTCTCCCTCTTTAGTGTCCAATCTCTCATACAACTCTCTATATGCCTTATCCTTAGCCTTCACCACCTCTCTCTTTGCCATGTGCCTCATCTCCTTATACTCATGTCTACTTTCTTCATCTCTTTGACAATCCCACTTCTTCTTCACCAGCCTCTTCCTCTGTATACTGTTCTGTACTTCCTCATTCCACCACCAGGTCTCCTTGAACTCCTTCCTCTGTCCAGATGTCACACCAAGCACCTTCCTAGTAGTCTCCCTTACTAGCTCTGCTGTAGTTACCCAGCTATTCAGTAACTCTTCATTGCCTGCCAGTGCCTGTCTTAACTCTTCCCTGAACTCCACCTCACAATCACCCTTTTTTAACTTCCACCATTAATCCTTGGCACTGCTTTCACACTCCTCCTCTGCTTCTTGATCACCAGCATCATCCTGCAGACCACCATTCTATGCTGCTTAACTACACTTTCCCCAGTCACCACTTTACAGTCTCCAATCTCCTTCAGACTGGCCCTACTACATAGGATATAATCCACATGTGTGCATCTTCCTCCACTCTTGTACATCACCCTATGCTCCTCCCTCTTCTTAAAATAAGTATTCACCACAGCCATGTCCATCTTTTTCGCAAAATCCACAATCATCTAACCTTCTGCATTCCTCTCCTTAACACCATACCTACCCATCACTTCCTCATCCCCTCTGTTCACTTCACCAACATGCCCATTGTAGTCCACTCCAATCACTAGTCTCTCACCCTTGGGTACACTCACCACCACTTCATCCAACTCACTCCAAATTTTTTCTTTCTCATCCATCACACACCCAACTTGTGGAGCATATGCACTAACAACATTCATCATTACACCATCAATTTCAAGCTTCATAAACATCACTCTATCAGACACTCTCTTCACCTCCAAAACACTTTTGGCATACTGTTCCATTAGGATAACCCCTACCCTATTTCTTCTGCCATCCACACCATGATAGAACAATTTGAACCCGCCTCCTATACACTTGGCCTTACTTCCCTTCCACCTGGTCACTTGCACGCACAATATATCAACCTTCCTTCTCTCCATCATATCAGCTAGCTCTCTCCCTATACCATTCATACTGCCAACATTCAAAGTTCCTACCCTCAGTACTACACTCCTAACCTTCCTCCTCTCTTCCTGCCTTCGGGCATGCCTTCCCCCTCCTCTTCTTCTTCAGCCAACAGTAGCCCAATTTCCACCAGCACCCTGTTGGCTAACAGTACTGGTGCTGGTCGTTGTTAACCCAGGCCTCGACCGATCCGGTATGTAATTATGAAATGTTCTCCGCATCAGTAATATGGCAGAGGTTTTACGCCGGATGCCCTTCCTGACGCAACCCTCCCCATTTATCCGGGCTATAATAATATTGCACAGCAATAATTGGACACCCATTTAAGGGCCTTTGAGTAGCTGATAAATATTATCTGAGTGGTGGCAGGTGGTACTGCTGTATAGTCTGGGTAATAGGGGCACAGCTGTAGAACCTGTACCAGCCTTTCCCAGGAGTGTCTGTGTGGTTGTATAAACTTGTATCTCAAAGTGTGTGTGTGTCAGCTACTTGGGCAGGGACATGATGCACTGGTTGTACAGAGAGGGTGCTGGAGGTTTTAGCTTGCCCAGCTAGGCTGAGTTCTGGACCCTATAGCTGTGCCAGTGCAGAGTCTTATTGGGGACCTGGAGAGCAAAGGAGCGACCAGCCCTAACTGACTGTGATCTCTGTGTGCTCTTAAGGGAAATTGCACTTTACTGTGTTTACTTGTTATCCTTTCCTTCATATATGATACTCCTCTCTGGTGTTAGTGGTGAGGACTGAGGCTCCTTGATTGCTGAGCCAGGGCACGGGCATCACACCTGAATTTGGTCCTTTGTCAACAGTAATTTTAGCTTTCTCCATGATTCTTGAGATAAGAGGCTGAGGCATATGAGATGGTTGCATAGTATTCTATCAGCAGTAAGCTGAGAAGATAAATTCCTGTGTGGCAGTTTTTATGTATTTATTCATTCATTTGATGCAGCCAAACACATGAGGTATACTGTTGCAGTCCTACAAGTGACTGTAATTGATGGTCACATCTGTGTGTGTGTGTGTGGGGGGGAGGGGGGTAAATAAATTACTACGGACATTAGTTATTATTTTTTTTTACTTTGTTTTATTATATTCTGTTATCTGATGTATATGCAGTCAGTAATGTTGGCTTTAAGTGTAGTATGCAGGGCTTGTCTGCAGATGAAAATGACTGACACTGTTGTCATTCAGTTAAATGCTCATTATTTTAGCTTTGCAATGGTAGTGAGTATGTATTTTAAGATGTGTCCATGTTCAGTAAAATGGCTGTAATTTATGAACATGGGAATGTCTGTGATGAAAATTGCTGAATGTGTGTGAGACAGAAGTTGCAATGTAGTTAAAAGTCACAAGTTTGTCATATTTCTTTCACTTTTCATCCTGGTCGTACATCATAATTTTACTCAATAAGTGTCTGTCTGTGGCAGTCTGGGCAGGATGTATGTGAAAGCAGTTGATCATTAGCAGAGTCTTGCATTCAGTAGCATCTCTGTTTAACAGTGCTTTGTTCGGTTGAATTTTTGGGTATTACTCCTAAGTGGAGTTTGCATGCACTCCTTGTCTCAGTGTGAGTTTTATCCATGTGCTTTGTTTTCCAGTTTCAGACCCTCAGCTGTATAATATATGCTTCTGGCCTTTTATACTTTTGCTTTCATCCCAATTTTATACCAGAAGGGTGCCCAGAATGTAACTCTCTCTCTCTCTCTCTCTGGCAGACAGAATTCTGAAATGGGATTTCTATACCCTTAATTTGTGTCCTCAGGTTATTGAGGAACTACTGTTTTGTTAGCTTTGAACATTAAGCTTTAAACACAACTTATTTTTCCTTGAAAGGAAAAATAAGACTGACTTGTTTTCATTACTCATGAATTTTTGTTCAAGCCATCCATGACGCAAAAACTCATGAGAAGCTCTAAGATGTAGCTTAAAGCAGCTAGAACCCCACAAGCTCTGGAAGCCTAGCAGCTCCCAGTTCCTCAGCTTATTGCAGTTGAATCTTGGTGAGTTAAGATGTGTTTAAATTGGGGTGAGCTAAGAAGTAAGACATGAAAAAGCAAGAAAGAAGTACTCCAGCTGAATGGTGTGAGGGTCCATAATGATGGGATAACAGGGTAGGCACAAGGGAAGTGTAGGGGAAATAGTGTGCAGTGGAGAACCATAGAGTCCATTGTCGGGGCTATGTTTCACTTATGGGTGGCCTTGCTGATTGCAGTCAGACATGTGAGATGTATAGAGTCAGTAAATAGCTGAAAATGAGTGGGCACATACTGAGGCCATCTGTGCATGAAAATGAATGACCACATGTGTTGTTTGATAATGGGTAATGGTCATTGGCCTGCTGTAATAGAGCTCCACCTCTTTCCAGTTAGCTCCACACATTTAGATGCTTCCTGCAACTCCCCCTCTTTGCTTTGAGGTCATCAGCCACCACTGGTAGTAATTGGTCACAGCCTTTGTGCAAGAAAGAGAAGGCTTTGTAGTTGACAAACAGATCATTTCTGAAAGGATCATTTACAGCATTATTCCACCAGCTCATGCATTGTGTAGTAAAAGTCCACTCCAACAGAAGGGTGTCTGTCTGTTTGCCTTATTGCAGATACATGTAGCATGGCCCTCAGTCTGTAGTACACAACAGCATTGTGTATTATTCTCTCAGCTATGGCTAAGTGAGATGGAATTCATAGCCTCAGCGGTCTATTCTGGGACTTACAGAATTCTGACCTTCTACCACTTTGGTGGGAACTGTTTTGAACAAAATGCAGCCAATTAAGGTTCTTGATGTTATTGTATAATATTAAATATGACAGCTATGTTCTGACTGTATTCTTTGATCAGTTCGAGGACCTTCTGTCCTCCTATGGATAAGTGGTACTACTGTCATTTGCACTTGCTGGCATTTCTTATATGTCTCTCAGTTTGTATGTTTTATATTGCTTATCTACTATGTGTAATACCTATATTTGTTTTTTAGATTATCAAGAAAGTACATGTTACAGGCCAAGCGTGGGGGTGGGAGTGGGGACAAAGCAGCCAGATTCAGAGGATGCAAACACTGCTGTAGATAGTACATTACATCAAGACATACAAAGCAAGACACATAAAACTAATATCCCCACATCAATGAACCACCATGTAGGATTCACTCATAGTCAAACTTATAAGGTAAGAATCTATGTGGTATTTAGTTGTGGTTTGATTAGGATTTCAAATGTATCCAGCAACTAGAACATGTAGTGAAAGTAAGTCCTTCATCCTGCCAAGAACAATGTTTCTGATCCTTTATGAGAGTAGCTGTGACTTAGCACAGTTTAAACCATACATTGCATCTAGGAATGTTTTATTGCACCTTCTAGTGGTATATAACTATATATTTTAATATATTTGTATTACTTTTATCTGTTGCCCACATGTGGAGCTTTTCTGTGGTTGACCAAAACAGGAAAACTGTTTGGCTTAATTGATGTCTTAATCATTATTATGGTCATGCACTTACTGATTATGAAGCTAAATAGTTTGAACTAATCAATAACGACTAAGTTAACATGTGCTTTTTAAACTGATCCCATAAGCTAAAGTTCACTTTGTGTTTGGTTGGTCAACAGGAAACCTAGAGTACTTGCCTAGCTTAACTGGATGGGAGTTGAAAGGAAATAACTTCTGTTTTAATAGTGTAAATCTATGTGCATAGAAATTGTATTTTAATTGCACTTTACCAGTTTCCTTGTTGCTGGCTAAAATCTTTGCCAAACTCTCCACAGTTCTCATGATATTTTATAATCTACACAACTGTCTGCCCCTATAACTGAGCAGTGAGAGCCAGTAACTGGAATTGTCGCTAGGGCACCCATCAGGGGCTTTCTCTTTAGGCCTGCCCTCCTTTGCACCTGCCTGTAGCATCTAAGGAGTGGCATGCAATGAGCCTTTGTGACTCGTGCTATGTAACCATGCCTCAGCTCCTCTGTAAACAACACCTCTGAAAGATGACTGTCTTCCACTGGGGAATCTGTTATCTATTGTATGGCCCGACACCTACCACATTCCTTCCTCAAAATTAAGGAAGCAGGCATCTTTCATATTATTCCTGTCTTCCTCAATATCAGCTCCAAAAGGTACAGATTCCTCTAGTCAAACACAGGTCATGTAGGGTGCAGTCAGTGCTTCGTGTCTCAACACCAGCTTAGAAATGTAGTTTGCTTATCTGTAGTACTCCCTGTTTACCTAAAACTTATTTGTATACACGTATTTAAAATGGTAATCTGCTTTTCTCTGCCTTAATCCAGTAATTTTTATCATACTTAACAGTCAGGATTCTGTAACGCTGCTGTGGTAAGGGAAAAAGCATACACTGCAAACATTTTTTGTTATATTTACATTTATTTAAATAACTGTCCGGTCAGTCTTACACTGAGATCATATTCACTGTATTGCAATAAGTGTTATACATATTCCTAAATTGTTGCTGGTTATGGAAAATAGTTGATTGTCAAATGGTCACTGTTTGAGTACCAGCAGTGTGTATGTATGTATGTGTGCATGTATATATATATATATATATATATATATATATATATATATATATATATATATATACACGTGTGTGTGTGTGCATGTGTATGTGTCTATACATATATCGTACACACACACACACATATATATATATATATATATATATATATATATATATATATATATATATTCCCTTAACTACAGATTTTCTCTGCTTTTGTTTACCATTATTATGTAAATAGTAGTCTTATACTTGTACTTCTCAGCTGTTTGCTTTTTAATGCAGGGGCCTGTAGAAATGCATTGCAGCTGCAGTCCTAATTCTACATAAACTTGGCTAATACTTTAGTCACGGCTAGCAGTGCAAAGTGTAGGCAAGGATCAAGGGGACAGGAACTTAAAGTATCTCACCATCAGATGTAAAATGCAGCTGCACTAGTCTCCTTATTAAACTCACACCTATGCAGCTACTCTATATACAAATGTTTATCTGCTGATCTTCCTGTATCCCTTGTATCTACCTTGTTGCCTCTCTGTCTTTCTCTTTCCTCAACTAATATGTCCTTTTCTGCAGTGAGTGTGTGCATGCATCTCACTCTCTCACACACACACACACACACACACACACACACACACACACACACACACACACACACACACACACACACACATCGAGATATAGATATGTATATAATTATTTCTAGTCCATGTCTGTAAGAACAGTGGAAACAAGTCCCACTTCTGGCCCTTAGTGGGAGCAAAGAAATAATCCTGGCTTGGATGTCAGCCTCTCACAGTACAAATGGCACAACATACGTCCATGGGAAATTAGTAAGACTGACATTTCACATGCTGCATAGGTTCATTGATTTATATTAGGCTGTTGACCCAGAAGACCATTAACAGTCTGGTTACAATATTTGAAATCACAGATAACCAATGGCATGACTAATGTATACCTATTTTTTTGTTTTTGGGATATGAGAGCAAACCAGGCCAAATATATATATATATATATATATATATATATATATATATATATATATATATACACATATATGTGTGTGTGTGTGTGTGTGTGTGTGTGTGTTTGTGTGTGTATATATATACATGTATATTTACAGGGGTCCCTATCTTATTACCAAAGTTTCAAAACTTTGAACATCATACAGCCAAGTCCATATGATCAAAATTTTGAAACTTCTAAACTAAAATAAAAAAAAAACATTTTTTTATGTTTTTGCAGTGAGGCAAATAATATGCCAACTACAAGACTGCGCTACACTGAGGAAAATGGTAAATTTCCTGTTCCGTATTGTACAGCGACCTCCATTAAAAATGTTTGAAGTTTCCAAAGTATCACAAAACATTAGCTTCTGTGATATTTAAAATCTGTCCAACATTAATGATGCATGATGATTTAGCATACTTACTTCCTGACATGCTTAAGTCTATTCCCTGAGAGGTAGAATATCTATGACTACCTGATACACAGTAATTTTGTTAGATACTAAGATTAGTTTTTTATGCATCCATGGAGAATTACAGAAACTTTTGCATGCATCAAATGGTCTGCTTGTTCTTATTACAAATGTAAGGCTAGTCAGTGTTCTGTATTCCAAATGCAGCTGCCATTACACATGCATTTTTCAAGCTGTTATGCATGCATTATGATGCTTCTGTAAGTTTTCCTGCATAGAATAAATCAGTTTTAAATTTAAGGTACGTTTTCAAGAATATATCAGCTACATAAAGAATAATACATTTGACAATCCTGCATTATCATGGTTGTGAAGTTTATAGTGATCTTTCCTTAATAAAAATTAAGTGTTTTGTAGCAAATTAATTTTTAGTTTACGGGGTGATAAACACCTTGATTTGTTAATGCAGTTTCGGGAAGCACTGTATATTCTGAAATTTAACACTATGAAGCTTCAGGGTATCATTTAAATCTGGATTGGGTGTTTTTATTGGTGGAAAATCTTTAATTTTGTTTCTGACTGGTTTCTAGAATTGCATCTTGTCCATGTAAAGGCTGTAATGCTTTTTCTGTCTTCATTTTGCTCCTTAGAAGACAATGTTAAGGTGGTAGTGAGGAAGCCAGGCCTTTGTTCGGGGATCTTGCACCAAAGCAACATGCAAGGGATTTTTCCATAATGCTACAACCCATAACCCCTAGACCTAAGGTTCATAAATGTTGCTGACACTGCACAGGAGCATGGGGGGGCACTGTAATCCTGATGTGTGCTATCCTTCAGATTAGACCATGAACCAAAGTCCATCTTCTTGTTTTAGTGGTAGCTCAGGTGGATGTAAAAGATCCAGAGTGGGGGCCCTTTATTTAACATAACATAACAGCATTATTTGGTACTTGCGTATTATCGCAACCAGATTTGTCAACTGAATACTGGCTGCTTCACGGTCGTCTATTCTGTTATCAACTGTAGACAAAGTGCATCATATTGTGTGGTGTGTGCATGTCCCACAAATATGTGTTGCCTTTACTTTTATTTAAAAAAACATAGTATTTTGGTCCCTTGCACAGATGTATCTGTACTATTATCAGAACCATTACTGTCATTTAAAAACTTAGTGATGCATGCTCATTTCTTGTAGCAAAGAAAAATGCTGTCAAAGTGCATTCAGAAGTGTGCTTGTCCTAGTGTGTGCTACTTTACTTCTGGTAAAAAGCATACTTCTTTCCTCTTGTGAAGATGCATCTATGAACACAACTAGGGAATGAGCCATCAACATTAACAGAGCAGTAAAGAAGGAATGACCATGACCACTCAACTAACGTGTCACAACTAACGTGTCAACCTTGGAGCCTGCCTCCTTCACAATTCAAAAGCATCAGTTACACATACTTTCTCATTGCAATGCCTCATTTAATGGGTGATTAACACATTATGGGAACTAAAAACCTTAGAAATAATACCTTCTCTGTGTCTGTGTTCAGTTACTATCTAATAACTCTCTTAATGGTCACTCCTTTACTGTTATTACTTTACATTCCTTCATATGATAGCAGCCACGTCTTTCATTCATGCATCTGTACTACAGAAAAAACAGGAAGAGGAATGTGTTGCTTGTTCCTGCTCCTGGTACTTAACCACTGTACTCCGACAGTAATCCTGGTACTTAACCACTGTACTCCGACAGTAATCCTGGTACTTAACCACTGTACTCCGACAGTAATCCTGGTACTTAACCACTGTACTCCGACAGTAATCTACAGTTTGAACACCCGTTTTAAGAAGGAGATGCAGTTGTCTCAATCCAAGTGTGCCAGTTTCACAACCGCAAAAATCTGGTTGCGATAATACGTAAGTACCCATTCTTTATGTGTGTGTGGATCTATGTTACATTACCGAAATTTCAAATAATTGAAAATCAAAGGAGTAAGACAACAGCACTGAAATGGCGTAAGACGGAATGGTTAGTTTCCTGAAGTTCAAAACAGCTAAACAGCAGCTTGGAGCTTCTAAATGGAGATTGCAGTACAGTGAGGATTGCGAAATGTACCCTTTTTCTCACTGTAGCGTGATCTCAGAGTTGGAATATATAATTTGCAGGGGGAGGGGGTGCAGGGGGCTTACACCCCTGGAAAAACATTAAAGAAGCTGTATTTTTGTGGGTTTTTTTAAACAGCTGCTGTTTTGTTGTTTTGAACTTCGGGAAACTAAACGTTTGGTCTTATACCATTTTAGTGTTGTCTTGCTCCTTTGATTTTCAATTATTTGCAATACCAGTAATGTAACATAGAACCATATATTTATCATTTTTTCTTCTTCATTCTCATTCTTCCGTAATTGACTCACACTCCTGCTTCCACAACCATAATCTAATTTTCCACAATATAATTGCCAAAATTCAATTTGTATTTAGTAAAATTTCATTCTGTCTTTCATTTCAAATAACCCATATTACATAAAATAATGTATCTACCTTTCTCACATATTCATTCTTCTTTTTATAATATCCATCAATAATCATATCGATGTCTATATTATGTTATTTATATACTCAAAAAATAATTTACACAACTTTTTCAAGAGTTTTACCACTTGTTTACATTTCAAAAAATATGACATTTTGTCTATTCATCCCCATAAAGTAAATACACACTTTCAGCTTTCTTTTCATATGACATATTCCCCTTTACTGGTAATTTATTTTTTACCAGTCTCCATAGGATACCTGACACTTTAGTATCTTGGTACACCTCTTTGTCCTGACTTTTTAATCACTTCTTTTTGTAATTTGTCCCATGAATTTACATACTAGCACTGCTTCTTCACATTATTATGCCATATCCTTCTATCTTTCTCTATATTATCAATTTGTATTTTTCATTTTAGTATTTCTTTTTTGATCATGTTTAATTTTTTCATTTCTCCCAGAACTTTTTATACATATATTTTAATGTTCTCATTATTAATTTCTCATTCTTTTCTTTTACCCCCTTTAATAAATAAAACTTGGTGTTTATTGTTGTTTGAAAAAATAATAAATCTGAGAACCTGCAGGTTGTAGCTGAGAAGCAATTTAAAAAAGAGTAAAGGGTTATAATCAATAGCCAAAACTATAATTTGGATAGTAGCACATTTATGGCTATGGATCTTCTGGCTTTAATAGTTGTCAGATTTGCGATTTTGTATGATATTCTAAGCTGGGCATGTGCTTTTTGTATCTGTGTTGCAATGTGTTTGTTCAAGATGAGATGTTGATCAAGCACAACAACAACAAAAACTTTGGAAAATTTGCTCTGGTGATTTACAAGGTTGAAGTCCAGACTAGACTACAGCCTGGGTTGCTCAACAACATTGATTGTTAACTTGAGCAACTGACAGAGAGAAAGGGAGAATGAGAATGCTTATTCTGGGGCATGGATGGTGCTGGTATAGGTGGGCTGCTCATTAAGCTCTAGTGGAAGCTGGAGCTTGCAGCCTTTACCAGGATATATATACAGGATGGCTGAGGAGGAGGTCCTGTCCTTGGGTCCGGAGTAGTCTTGTTTTTTCAGACCATGCCTCATTGCCGACCCAGTCTTTACAAGCTCATGTCCAAACATAGGAGAAAGGGCATATGAAAAAATGCCAGCTGTGCATGACAGCATGCATGATCCTGTCAGCTGCTAGCTTCTTTCCATGTTTCCCTTACCCTTCATAAGCTTCTATTGTACAAAACAGAACCAGGGGATATTTCTGAAGAATAGAGAGAGAAGAAGTAGGATCAGCAGCAAGCAGCTGATGAACAGCTGAGTGAATACCATGCCCCACCCCCACCCACCAAAAAACCAACATGGAAATGCAATGTCTGGAAAAAAGCAACACTGTTTATTCCTATTTGGCAGAATAAGCTGCAGACAGCATGGGAAAGACATTTCACTGCTGTGAAAAGGACAGGCACTGTTAAACGTGATGGAGTAAGAAACTAAATCTCCACCATGGGAAGAAACTGAACCGTTATCATGATAAATTTAGCATACTGTGGAGACATTGGTACTCATTATCTGGAGTGGATTGCATCAGAATTCAGAGTAGTATCTTCTGGTAGGCTTTTTCAATACCACATAGCCTGATGCTTCATTGGATAAGATAGTGATGTCACAGCAGTTATTCCCTATCATGTTTCAGAAAATATGAGCAGTGGGCCAAGAGTATGGAAACACATTCACTGTTAAACCACTGTATGAGCAGTGGGCCAAGAGTTTGGAAACACATTCACTGTTAAACCTCTGTGTATCTAATTGGTGGAGCACAATGTAGATAGAGAGAGCCTTTGACCAATCCAAAGTGATTAGCTAACTATAAAGACAAAAAGATGCCAAGCAGAAAGGGTTAAATGTTTTACCCCTCAACAAAAATGCAAAATACCTGTTAAGACGGGGATCATTTCTTGGTGCTGTCTCAGAGAAAGTCTCTTGTTATCTAGAATTGGGAGAGAAATGCCAAGAGCAGTATAAACTGTTATTTTCAGCAAAGCAGTAGCAAAGATATAAAATGTGAAAAAGTTATAAAAATTTGTAATAGATCATTCAGTAATAATGCTGATTGCTGATGCATTTAGTAAAATGGACCTATATTCAGACATACACACATAGATTCCTTCCAATCAGAAACTGCAATACCTTTTTTGAAATAGAACTCTGTGATCTAAGCAGCTTTCTTCCAAAATAATCTGTTTAGATGTAAAAGATATGTTGAACCAGGAGTATCATACTCTTGTCTTGAATTATGGATTTTGTAGACATCAAACGTCCCTGGAAGCATTAAAGTATATTCACATGAGGAGAAGGAGAGTAGGATTATAGTCTGTTTTTCTAGAGTCAATGAGCTCAAACATGTCTATTATGCCCGTGCATCTTGTGCAAATGTTAACTCGTTTAAATCAATGGTAGGGATTAACAGAAACCAGTAATCGTTAGACTACAGTAACCTGCAGTTAGTGCTAGGAGTAAAATCATTTAGCTGTACTTCACGTTTTGTTGTCATCTATCTATTCAGCATTGTGCTTATAACAATAAACTATTGTCATAAGGTACTTCCTATACTACCGCAAACCATTTACATCCAGCTGACACCATGACAGTACAGCAGTTATAAATGTATTTCTCTTTTCGGGATATTTAAAGGAAAGTGAATCAGAACACTTTCAACTGCACACTGCAGGTGAACACAACGTGGGTTGACTCATTCTTTCAGAAAATCTGACAGTTTGGGCTCCTAGTTTCGGGCATACACAAAGTCACAGCTTTTATTATTGAAATCCCCCCAAACAGTTGATTATGTTTCAGTGCAAAGTACTGAGAAACTGGACCACTGTGCAGATGCATCACTACTTACATGTTATCCAGTTGTTGAGAATGTGGTTGCGATAATACGTAAGTACCATTCAATCATATGGTCTTGACCATATGAATTTCAAGTTTCTGAACTCATGAGGATCCATCTACACATACAAGTTCTATGGTCACTTGTCAGCTGAAAACTTGGACTGCCATGCAATGTTCTCTCTCCTGTTGCAGTCCTGCTTCATGGAATACTAATGTACAGCATCCCTCTCTCCGTCCTATTAATGTGTCTCTACATGAGAGATTGAGTGGAAGGTGACTATGCAAAAGCACTTGGCTAGTGCACTTCAGCCAAACATTGTCACACTACATTTACTTCTGAGCACTTTATGAGATCACTTTGCTTATAAAGTTTGCAACACAGTAAAGTAGAAGTATTCTTTAAGGAGGAAAACAGCTGCAAAATAGAAGAACATATCGACCTGACCAAAAGAAGATGACAAACAGACGCATGAAATTGTTAACTTTGGTAACAGTTCAGCCATCAAAGCTTGGTCAGCACATAAGAAACCGAGAGTCCATTTGCCAACTTTGCCACTCCCTCCTTGCCTTTCAATCAACCTCAGAATGCCCAAACTTGTGCGGATTTTATTGGGGGTGTCTTACACTGCATAACAACTGTAAAAAGAATCCTTTTCAGTTCAGGCCTGGGGAGAAAAGCTCCAAAAAAATACAAACATTTTTAAACAGCCTTTCAGTAATTTACATGAACAGCTATACATTAATAATTAGACATCCATTTGTTAATTAGATTTCATCACTATTCTCTGTTAAAGTTGTTTTTTGCTGGGGAGAACCCCCCAAAACACTCACACACACACACACACACACACACACACACACACACACACACACACACACACACATATATATATATATATATATATATATATATATATATATATACACATATATATATATATATATATATATATATATATATATATATATATATATATAAGTGTGTGTGTGTGTTTGTGGTTCTCCTGCTTTTGACTGAATGTACATTTGTTCAACAAATATAGGGGTGTTATTTGATGTTGACAGTACAGATAGCCTAACGGTGGATATGTTGATGGTATGGAATGTCAGAACAGGTAAGTGGGGTTGGGGGGTGATAGCGTTTCGGTATGTGAGGTAGGGTTAAGGTCATGGATGACTGAAGGATGGGTGTTGTGTGTTTGTATGTGAGTCTGTGTACTTTAGGGTAAGGGTTAGGTTAGAGGATAGATGCAATGTTGCTTGTGTGTGTTTGTGAATGTGTGTCAGAGTCTGTCTTGTGTAGTGGCAGTGCTACAGGTAGGTTTTAATGACTTTAAGGTGTAAGATTAGGGTTGGGGGAAGGGGCAGTGTTAGGGTTGCTATTTCACCCATAACCCTACAACTTAATGTCATTAAAACCTTCCTGTAACACTGCCACTATTCAGACAAATCTGAGGCTAGTGTTATGGGTGGGGGGTTGGTTTTAATATCGGTAGTGGAAATAGTTTTCTTCTCTTGATGTTATTGTTTTCTATTTTTTTTTTTCTTACTTTCTGAAATCAATACGTGTTTATTTTCTCAATGAAAAGTAAGATTGTATGTGTTCTAAGGAAATGAAAGTTTTATTTAATGTCAACTATATATTATTTTTCCTCAACTGCATACATTAGTTAATCATTTTCCTGTAGATTATTCTAATCCATTTGCTACTAATGAGTTACTGCTTCTGAACTGGTGACATGTTTGGATATAAATGGCTATGTCTCCAAAATGTGCAGTTGTTTATACCTATGGGAAAAAAAAAACAACATAAACCAGTCATCAGTTTAGAAACAATCCTCTTTAAAATGTCACAAGTAAAGGGGCTCCTTGTATGATGATTTGCTGTTGCAATAATTTCAGTGACAAGAAAAGTTGCTTTTTCTGCAAATACATAACACTATTATTTCTTATGTAACATGAACAAGCAGCACTGAAATACAGATATAATATGTACATTTATAGCATTACTCACCACAAACAGGTGTATTGTGCCTCTCCCAAACAAAAGCTGATTTTAATGAAACATGCCGGTATCACTTTGAAATGAATGTTCATGGCAATGTGACATATGAATTTTTCTGTTATTTAAATTTTATAGCAAAAACACATGCTATATTGGACCAGGCATACACATTTAAGGCACCCACTTTCACTTAAAAGTATTAGCTCATAAAACATGTTTCTATACAGCTGACTACCCAGGGTCATGTCCTGAATAGCTTATACAAAGTCAGGAAGTAATAGAGAGTATATTAACATTTGTACACAGGACAAAATTAAGGTCACAATAGTCAGTACAAATTGACAAACTATCATCTTTAAATTACTTTAAATACCATTCTAGATCGGTTTCCTCTTTAGAGTATTTAATATAAAAAGCAACAAATACCATATGGAGTCACTGCAGTTTCAGACCTACAGAGTTTAATTCAGTTTTGGCATAAAAATGGCATTTAATTGTTTTCTCGATTAATCAAGATGACAGAAGCACAATGTAAAGGTGTTTACAGATGTCTATTCCAGTGTTATTCTCTGATAATTTTATAAGCATGTGTCAGTATATATTGCTATACACACCTTTATATATAGAATAGTGAAGGTGATCAATTATTCTGAAGACAGACTTTCTGAAAATGATCAAGGACTACTAGGAAAATAGATGAGCATATTTTTCTCACCATTAAATAAATATGACATAGTGTAAAGTTATTTGTTGTACACTATTAAACATGTGCATCCAACATTCCCCTTCTTGCCATATCAAAAGACTTATACTGAGGTCATCTGCAGACATTCCATACTTCAACTACACATGCTAAAGCCTCTGTAGCCATCTTTGTTAACGTGAATGTGAGTGGAAGATTAAGAGAAAACAGTAAGAGAGGAAATTTGATGTACATGAAACACTAGCTACTTTCTCTTGGACATCAAATCTTTTCTCATCATCATAATCAACCCACTTTACCTATTTGTACACATTGTCAGGGTGTCATCTGTCACCAGTTCTTGTGTCAGAGCCACTCTCCTAAATGCTTTGATAGTCATGCTCTCCTGTGGTACTTTATCATGCACTCCATCCATCCATCCATACAGCCATCTATTGGATTGGTGTCCTCATCTCCTCTTGCTTTCTTCTTAGCTCTCCTAAATCTATTTTGACAAATTGTCTTCTACTTTCCTACACATCTGATCAAACCACCACAAACTGTTCTCTTGGGCCTTCTCTACAATTAAGGCTATTTTGGTGTCTACCCTAAAGTTTACATTTCTTCATCCATCCCACAATGTACATCATACACTACCCATCTCAGATACTTCATATCCAAAACCTAAAGCTTCCACCGATCCTTGACAGACCAACCTTTTGTGCCTTACAGCATCACTGGTGTTTTGTAACTCCTTACACTTCTACTTTTGTGGCTTGTTTTGTCATGGAGTTCCCTCTATCACTATTACTTTGTGTCATGTGACTTCCCACACTCTTGATTATAGCACTGACCTCCTCAATCAGACTTTCCTTCTCTGCATCCATCCCACCCTGACAAAATAAAAGAATCTACATGCATTTCTGAAATAAAAGTAATCTATAACTGATTATTACAGTTATTTATTAATTGTAATCCCTCCAAGTTTTCTTCCAAAATTGCCATTTTGCAGAGGGATTACTAGGGGAAGAGTAACATTTTGAGCCAAAATCGGGGACAGTTGAGAGGCTTGGATATGCCTAATTCTATAAAGCAATTTTATTTGCACGTACCTCTCAACCTGTTAATGTAGGAAATCTGGACAAGGCCAAATATATTGGGGGAACATACAAACACTACTAAAAATTGCTCTTGTATAAACTTAAGACAGTTGACAGAATAACAGGTCTTGCTTTAGCATGCATTTTTCTGAAGGTTATGACATAAAACTCAATGTCTGTCATTTAGTGACTTCATTCCTAAATGATTTGCCAGAAAACCACACATGTTATGAGGAACAAACCAAAAATAAGAAGCAAATATCTATTCACTCTGCAAAAATATGGACAGCTGAGAGGTATACTGTATAGTTCAACCAGGGCAGTCTGAGTTTGCTGCCCTTCCCCCTCTCAAAATCATGGTTGATTGGAGCCTCCCCCCAGCAACCATTTCAGTGTCCCATTTCTTGGTTATTTCGCCCCATTTACCATAAACACTGGATTGTGCATACTGCTTTACTTCTGCGATGATTTGGATTTCATTTGAAAGTTTTATTTTGCATTTTTACAGCACAAACCCCAATAGATATCTGCTAAACAAAGCAATGCAGTCTCACAATGAAAACAGACTTAGCATTAAAACTTTTCTGCCCTTGAAACTCACATGCATTGAAACAGCATTGAAACCCACATTCAAAGAAAATACATTTTGCCAGTGGCAGATAAAGATTAACTTTGGGCTTTCAAATCATAGGCCTCTTGAACACAAAACATAGACATGCTCTTTGATACACCTTCCCGATTGTATTAAATTGTATTCCTTGTACAATACAGTACAGTTGTTAGAGGGCATTTTAAATTTATTGTTTTGAACATTAGTAAACAATGAAACAAAATGCATGCACCAATGACAAAACTACCCAGTTCAAAACATTTCCATCATAAAAGTCTACTCAACCTTCTACACTCCACCAGTATCAGTAAATATGCACAATCTCTGAAGTGTAAAAGTCATCTAAATAATTCCACATTAAAGAAATCTGTAACAATGAAGAGGTTGCTGCTAGCAAACAACTTTATACGTCATTGTTTATTCATCTACAAATAAAGTGCCTGTTGCCCTTGAGGAATAAATTGCCTATGTTGCATTCATTAAAAAAAAATGATAAGCTAGTAATATCGCAATAGGGACTGTATGGCAAACTGATAGGTTCATAGTTACTACTCTAGGTATCTTTGCCAAAAAGGACTGCAGCATCCACCCACTTTACAGCATAGTACAGTATCAGCAATGCATCTATCTACTGTGGGAATAGAACCCACAACCTTCTGCATCAAAAGCTAGTACCCTACCTGTTGTGCTACTAACAATGCAAGCAGACTCTGAATAAGCAGCACTAAAGTTTTGTTCCCCTTCAGCTCTCAGCTCCTTGTAAAATCTACTCCACACACAGTTGTATCTCTGAATTTTGCAGCACAAGAAATCTTGAAAAAGCCGAAATTTATTGGGGGGGGGGGGCAAAAGTCCCAAAACCAGGGACACATTTTAAACATTGCTTGTACAATGGTGGAAAATTGCTAGAATAAAATGCTGTTACTACCACACATTTCACTGCCATGTCTTTTACCCAGGGGAGCCTGTGCAAAACATACCACTATGCCAAATCAGCTGTTTTGTGAAAGAGAGGAAGACAAACTTAAATGGCTACCATTTAGTGAATTCAGTTCTCACCATAGCTGTCAACCTCTTGGCACAAAACACCTGAACAAAGCCAATAATGGGGGAATACAGCCCCCAAACATATTCAGTGAATTCAGTTCTCACCATAGCTCTCAACCTCTTAGCAAAAAACATGTGGACAAAGCCAGTAATGGGGGGAATACAGCCCCCAAACATTCAATGAATTCAGTTCTCACCATAGATAGCTCTCAACCTTAGCACAAAATACATGGACAAAACCAATAATGGGGGAATACAGTCCCAAAAATAGGGACAAATTTCAAATATCCATGTTATAAACTTAGACATCTGCTAGAATAAACAGTTTTGTGTTACCATGTACTTTCGGAAGAATATGAAGTCTGAAATTCAAATGCCTGTTATTTTTAAACATTTAACCAGGAAACTAGTCTGACTTGGAACAAAAGACAATTGTCAGCAGAGCAGGGAGAAACTCCAGACACATCTTTATAAGATGGGAGGACATACAGGCTCTACACGGAAAGCACCCCAGCCAAGAATCAAACCAGAGAACCTGTAGCTGTCAGGCAGCAATGCTACCAGTGCACCACTGCACTACAGACTTGGCAAGTCAAGGAAAAATGTAGATACAGAAACCACAGATTTTATGAGGAACAGAACAAATATGAGGCAAAAATCTGCAATTTTTTTTAGAAATGGTGATGGATAGGGAATTCAGGTCCTTGCCACCTGCATCCAAGGTACAGGGTACAAGCCTGAGTATCTCTATCCATGACCATTTATCCTCTCTAGCCACCAGTATATAGTAACTGGGGCATTTTATACACATGCACACACACTTTTTCACCTACCTGTTTCATGCACAGAACATATCGCCAGCGACCGACCAACAGAACATGTCCGAAGCCACAGAATCCATCTGCATGACGCCCATCCAGCCAGCGAAGCCACATAATCCATCCAGCCAACAGAATCCATCTGTATGACGCCTGCGCAGTGAAATCCCCGTGAGAACTGAGAGAGAGCTCTCAGCTCACTCCTCATTGGCCCTGAGCTCTCAGCTCACTCCTCATTGGCCCTGTCTGCAAGGGAAGCAGTCTGGAGCTCCTCTGTTCTGTGCGGTTGTCGACTGCACAGATTCCTGGGTATCCTACAGCACAGGTTGCTGGGTACCTCTTTCTCTGCATCCAGACTGCTGATAAAGGCAGTCTGAGTGGATTTTTTGTTTCACAGATTTTTTTTTTCTTTGTTTTTCTAGGTGGGAGGGCTGCAGACCGGCAGTCCGATAGCACAAGCCACCCCTGCTGTTCAGCCATCAAAGCTTGGTCAGCACATAAGACACCGACAGTCCATCTGCCAACTTTTCCACTCCCTCCTTGCCTTTCAATCAACCTCAGAATGCCCAAGCTTGTGCAGATTTTATTGGGGGTGTCTTACACTGCATAACAATTGTAAAAAGAATCCTTTTCAGTGCAGGCCTGGGGAGAAAAGCTTCAAAAAAATACAAACATTTTTAAACAGCCTTTCAGTAATTTACATGAACAGCTATACATTAATAATTAGACATCCATTTGTTAATTAGATTTCATCACTATTCTCTGTTAAAGTTGTTTTTGCTGGGGATAACCCCCCAAAACACACATATATATATATATATATATATATATATATATATATAGATATATAGATATATATATATATATATATATATATATATATATATATATATATATAGATATATATAGATATATATAGATATATATATAGATATATATATATATATATATATATATATATATATATATATATATATAAATACACACATATATATATGCGTATATAAGTGTGTGTGTGTGTGTGTGTGTGTTTATGGTTCTCCTGCTTTTGACTGAATGTACATTTGTTCAACAAATATAGGGGTGTTATTTGATGTTGACAGTACAGATAGCCTAACGGTGGATATGTTGATGGTATGGAATGTCAGAACAGGTAAGTGGGGTTGGGGGGTGATAGCGTGTTGGCATGTGAGATAGGGTTAGGGTCATGGATGACTGAAGGATGGGTGTTATGTGTTTGTATGTGAGTCTGTTTATTTTAGGGTAAGGGTTAGGTTAGAGGATAGATGCAATGTTGCTTGTGTGTGTTTGTGAATGTGTGTCAGAGTCTGTCTTGTGTAGTGGCAGTGTTACATGTAGGTTTTAATGACTTTAAGGTGTAAGATTAGGGTTGGGGGAAGGGGCAGTGTTAGGGTTGCTATTTCACCCATAACCCTACAACTTAATGTCATTAAAACATTCCTGTAACACTGCCACTATTCAGACAAATCTGAGGTAGTGTTATGGGTGTGGGGTTGGTTTTAATATCGGTAGTGGAAATAGTTTTCTTCTCTTGATGTTATTGTTTTCTATTTTTTTTTCTTACTTTCTGAAATCAATACGTGTTTATTTTCTGAACGAAAAGTAAGATTGTATGTGTTCTAAGGAAATGAAAGTTTTATTTAATGTCAACTATATATTATTTTTCCTCAACTGCATACATTAGTTAATCATTTTCCTGTAGATTATTCTAATCCATTTGCTACTAATGAGTTACTGCTTCCAAACTGGTGACATGTTTGGATATAAATGGCTACGTCTCCAAAATGTGCAGTTGTTTATACCTATGGAAAAAAAAAAACAACATAAACCAGTCATCAGTTTAGAAACAATCCTCTTTAAAATGTCACAAGTAAAGAGTCTCCTTGTATGATGATTTGCTGTTGCAATAATTTCAGTGGCAAGAAAAGTTGCTTTTTCTGCAAATACATAACACTATTATTTCTAGTGTAACATGAACAAGCAGCATTGAAATACAGATATCCTTGGACTACATGAAAAGAGACGTTGAGGAGCTCTCTGATTATGTAGCTCAGGCAGGTATGACCCTGACCTTGAGCAGTATCCTACCTTCACCCAGAATGATGCCACAATACAGAGATAAGATGATCAGCTTTAACAATTGGCTTAAACTCTGGTGTCATTCAAAGGGGATCCAATGTCTGTCTGCCTGGGATGACATGCTGGACAAGCCACGCTGCCATAAGGGACGGCTTGCACCTGTCACCCTGGGATTCCGGATATTGGCAAAGGCTCTTGCCACCCCATAGTGCCTTTTAGGCAAGGCTCAAATTCTAAACCTACCACCCTAGAACACAAAAAGGAAAAAACTAAGGGTAATGCTGCTCAATGCCAGAAGTCTAAATCTCAAAATGCACGCACTGAGGCCCTTCTCAGTATGGAGAACATCGATGTCTGTGCAGTGACAGAAACCTGGTTCAAGGCTCCTGAGAGCACCCCAGCACTATCAGGTTTTACCTCTTATCATGCCCGCCCCAACATCCGACAATACCAAGAAAGGAGGGGTATCCATATTCATCAAGGACACCCACACCTCAAGACTGGTGGCAACGCACGATGCATCGGAGACCATCCAGGTGCAATTAACCATAGGCAAGACTGCTCTGCAAATTGTAGCATGTTACAGGCCACCCTCACAAACTCAGGAACCTCACATGGCCTTCCTGAAAACACTAGAGGGGATAAATGTATCACCAAACACCATCATACTAGGTGACTTCAATTACCCTAATATAGACTGGGAACACTACTCAAGCCCAAACACCCTAGCCCAAACGTTCCTGGAATTCATAAACTCAAATACCATGGAACAACTAGTCACCATCCCCACAAGAGGAGAAAACATACTTGATCTCATCATCACGAACATGGGAGCACAATGTTCAACACCAGAAGTATACCCCTCACTAGTGAGATCAGATCACAAACTAATCTCGCTGGAGGTCCTCATCCCACCCCCACCTGAACTAATAAAGACCCCATTAAAGAACTTCTCGAAAGCCGACTTCACACTTCTAAAGACTAGTGTGGTCTCCTTTAAGGCCCCCGAGCCATGGAAAACAGTACACAAGCCGCTGAATCACTTACAAATGCCTTCTACCAGCACCTGCAGGACTGCATGGATAAGGCAATCCCAAGCAAAACAAAGACTCTTTGTACCAAAGGCAAGCGTCCAGTCTGGTGGACCCCAGCCATAAACAAACTCTACAACAAAAGGAGGAAGCTACTACAAGATAGAGCAAAATCCTTAAAAGGTAAGACACCCTTGATCACTATAAGTAAAAAACTAAGAGCTCTCATAAAATCATCCAAAGCAAATTTTGAGAGAAAAATAGCTAAAGACTCAAAAGACAATCATAAGGCCTTCTTTAGCTATGTTAGAAACCTGGGAGGAAGCTCCCAGATATGCTCAGAACTAGTTCAAAATGATGTGAAGATTACTGATCCTACAGACATTGCCAACATACTGGCTGACAGGTTCAGTGCAAACTTCTCCCCCCCCGCCCCCCCAAAAGGAGAGATATCTATACCAAGCGATTGCAGCCCCCAAACAACTCTAACGCCCCAGTGCGAACTGCTCTCCAAAGCAAAAAACACAGCATCCATGGGACCTGATGGTGTCCCCGGCTGTGTGCTCCACGAACTCAATGAGGAATTAAACCCACAGCTAGGACAGCTGTTTAATCATAGTCTTACCTCTGGATACATGCCCAGGGAGTGGCGCACTGCAACTGTGGTCCCACTTCACAAAGGTGGTGCCTCCACCGACCCTGGAAATTACCGCCCATTAGCTTGACAAGCCTTATCTGCAAAGCCATGGAGAGGATCATAATGGACCTCATAAATAAAGACATAGGGAATTTGCAGACTTTGGATCCATCCCAGTTTGGCTTTGTCAAAGGCAGATCATGCCTTCTAAACTTGGTTGACTTTTTCAAACAGTCACCAAAGCCATTGATGAGGGAAAGGCAGTCCATACAGCCTACCTCGATCTGGCTAAGGCCTTCGATACAATACCCCACTTGGGTATCATTGAAAAACTCATCAGCTTAAATGTTAACCCATACATCACAAGATGGGTTGCAAACTGGCTGAGTGACAGAACCCACAGGGTCAGAGTTGCTGGCGCCATGTCAGACTCAAAGCCTGTCACAAGTGGTGTACCACAGGGCTCAGTCCTGGGCCCACTCTTGTTTGGCATCTACTTTTCCAAGTACAAGCAAACACAGGAGGGTTATGGCTGACAAAGTTTGCAGATGACTGCAAACTGGGCCATAGTAGAAAACACATCTGACACAGATATCCTTCA
The DNA here is from genome assembly GCF_019279795.1 of Protopterus annectens. Lineage (NCBI taxonomy): Eukaryota > Metazoa > Chordata > Ceratodontiformes > Protopteridae > Protopterus > Protopterus annectens. Next base: position 1,481,827,319 of record NC_056741.1, on the reverse strand, counting down.
GAAGGGTCTCACAGAAACGGATAACTGGTGCCAGAGCCATGGCCTAAAGTTAAATGCCAAAAATGCATAGTCATACCTTCGGGAAAACAAGGTTACCCCTAGCTACCAAATAGGTGGCAATCCACTGAGCACAGAAGAAGTTATCAGGGACCTGGGGACCCAGGTTGATAGTAGTCTGTCATTCGACACCCATGTAGCTAAAGTAGTTAGGAAGACCTTCTACATTGCCCACCTTATCATGAAGGGATTCTCATCTAGATCAAGGGAGGTCATAGTCTCCCTATACTCATCACTCATCAGACCAATGATTGAGTACAATGCCCCATTCGGAATGTATCTGACCCGACACTTGCAGCAGCTGGAGAGGCCACAAAAGTTCCTCACCAAAAGGATAAAGGGTCTCAAACATCTGTCCTATGCTGCCCGACTGAAAGAACTCCAGCTCTATTCAGTCGCCACCGCTTGCTCAGAGGTGACCTTTGCCTAACATACAAGGCCATGTCAAACCCAGATTTGATGAATATGCTTCACCTCAAAATCTAGATCTGTCAGAGCCACAAGGGCGGGAGACTTAAACCTCGACACGGCTATTAATAGGACGTGTTGGAGGGATAGATTCATCACCCAAAGACTCCCTATGCTGTGGAATAAAATCCCGGTATATGTGAGGCAGAGCACCTCGCTGGCCTTGTTCAAGAGAAATCTTGACCAATGGATGGGAGATCGCAGATATACCCCAGGGATTACCTCAGTGTCACTGCTCGACAGAGGCACAATAAAATAATGGGTATAGTTCCCCATACTAAAGGGGTGGCGTAAGCCACAAAACTATGGGCTAGGCTTGTAAATGCCCTCAGGCAGATAGCCTAGTATGAACCTATGAACCTATATAATATGTACATTTATAACATTACTCACCACAAACAGGTGTATTGTGCCTCTTCCAAACAAAAGCTGATTTTAATGAAACATGCCGGTATCACTTTGAAATGAATGTTCATGGCAATGTGACATATGAATTTTTCTGTTATTTTAAATTTTATAGCAAAAACACATGCTATATTGGACCAGGCATACACATTTAAGGCTCCCACTTTCACTTAAAAGTATTAGCTCATAAAACATGTTTCTATACAGCTGACTACACAGGGTCATGTCCTGAATAGCTTATAAAAAGTCAGGAAGTAATAGAGAGTATATTAACATTTGTACACAGGACAAAATTAAGGTCACAATAGTCAGTACAAATTGACAAACTATCATCTTTAAATTACTTTAAATACCATTCTAGATAAGTTTCCTCTTTAGAGTATTTAATATAAAAAGTAACAAATACCATATGGAGTCACTGCAGTTTCAGACCTACAGAATTTATTTCAGTTTTGGCATTAAAATGGCATTTAATTGTTTTCACGATTAATCAAGATGACAGAAGCACAATGTAAAGGTGTTTACAGATGTCTATTCCAGTGTTATTCTCTGATAATTTTATAAGCATGTGTCAGTATATATTGCTATACACACCTTTATATATAGAATAGTGAAGGTGATCAATTATTCTGAAGACAGACTTTCTGAAAATGATCAAGGACTACTAGGAAAATAGATGAGCATATTTTTCTCACCATTAAATAAATATGACATAGTGTAAAGTTATTTGTTGTACACTATTAAACATGTGCATCCAACATTCCCCTTCTTGTCATATCAAAAGACTTATGCTGAGGTCATCTGCAGACATTCCATACTTCAACTACACATGCTAAAGCCTCTGTAGCCATCTTTGTTAACGTGAATGCGAGTGGAAGATTAAGAGAAAACAGTAAGAGAGGAAATTTGATGTACATGAAACACTAGCTACTTTCTCTTGGACATCAAATCTTTTCTCATCATCATAATCAACCCACTTTACCTATTTGTACACATTGTCAGGGTGTCATCTGTCACCAGTTCTTGTGTCAGAGCCACTCTCCTAAATGTTTTGATAGTCATGCTCTCCTGTGGTACTTTATCATGCACTCCATCCATCCATCCATACAGCCATCTATTGGATTGGTGTCCTCATCTCCTCTTGCTTTCTTCTTAGCTCTCCTAAATCTATTTTGACAAATTGTCTTCTACTTTCCTACACATCTGATCAAACCACCACAAACTGTTCTCTTGGGCCTTCTCTACAATTAAGGCTATTTTGGTGTCTACCCTAAAGTTTACATTTCTTCATCCATCCCACAATGTACATCATACACTACCCATCTCAGATACTTCATATCCAGAACCTAAAGCTTCCACCGATCCTCTACCTTGACAGACCAACCTTTTGTGCCTTACAGCATCACTGGTGTTTTGTAACTCCTTACACTTCTACTTTTGTGGCTTGTTTTGTCATGGAGTTCCCTCTATCACTATTACTTTGTGTCATGTGACTTCCCACACTCTTGATTATAGCACTGACCTCCTCAATCAGACTTTCCTTCTCTGCATTCATACCTCCTAGATGACTCCACCCATTTACTGTCATGACCAGTTTCTTGAATAAGTTCAGTTTCTTGCCATGCCCATTCAATTTTGCTTTGTAGTCCGGTATCATTTTTACTGAAGTTTCTGATCAGACTCTGTTTGCAGTGCCATGTGAACTGCATATAGCAGCTTTGTTGATTTTTTCCCCTCTGACCTCTTTGCTGATGTAATCCACCAGAAAGAAAGGCAGTGGACTTATAGCTGAATTTCCACTCTCACTGGAAACCCAAGTCCAAGCACTGTTTGGACTGGGTCTTTATACATAGCTGCATAAATCCAACCAATGTTTAAAGAATTTGTACCATTGCTAGACTGCTCAAATAAGCTTTCCTGGTACTTTATCATATGCTTTCTCCAACCCTAGAAATGCCCAGTTGAAGTGTTTATTCATCTCCAACTTCTTTTCCACTCCAGATTGGGTCAGTTGTACAGCATCTTGTTCTGAACCCAAACTGCTTGTCTCCAACCTTACTTTCTACTACTCTGCACATTTACTATTCACTGTCTTTCCATACTACTTTCATACAGTACAACAGGAGTTTGATACTACTGTACTGTCTGCAGCTGATAATACACCCTTTTCTTCTTGTATACCGGCACTAGAATACTTATTCTTCATTAATCTGGAGTACCCCTGTCTCTCCATACTCTGATAAGTATTCTTAGAAGCCATTTCTCCTGTAATCCATCCAATATCTTAAACATAACTGCTGTAGCTTTATCTGATCCCATCATTACCACTGTCTTAATTCTTCTTCATATATTTTATACTTCTTCTAGAGTGGATTTTCCCTTCTCTTTCAACATAGGCTGCACATGTAGCTGTGCAACTTCTGTGAAGTATTCGTCATTCAGAAGCTTCTGGAAAGCACTTTTCCGATCTGCATGCTGGTACTCTCTGGCCTAGTGAGAACAGATTGGAACTAACATTCCTTATGAATGGCATCTTTATTTTGCAACTTTATAGAACTTTTGTGTGCCATCTGCTGAGCCATTTTCCAGAAGCTGTTGGTGTTTCTCTGCCACCTTATTCTTTGCAATTGTGACTGTTTTCATCTGTTTTTAACCAACCATCATTCCTTCATTCCCAGGTTTTTCTATTCTGTCTTCCATTTCTTCCCCAATTCATTCATTCTTTGAATAACTTCCTGGACTTATGAACTCCACTACCAGCTTTCCTTGTATGCATTTCCTATTTCTATACCTGACTTCAAATCTTTTGTGCAGTCCTCTAACTCAGTTTGTATTCAGTTTAGCAGGTAATTGTAAGACTCTGCTCAGTATGTCTGAAAAAAAACATTACTCAGTGAGTGAGTGTCTTTCACAAGATAAGCAGGCAGTCTAGCCACAGCATCAGTCTCTCAACGTAATATATTCACCTGATCTGAAATTTCACATATTATGTTGACTAACAACAGGTTGCTATATATTTTCCTAATTTATTATAACACCAGTCTACACCAAGCAGATTAGCATTATCAGGTGTTTGAACTGCATTTTCGTCACCACAACCTTTAACCAGGAAGCAAACACTATTCAAAGAACTGCCTCAGAGCAGCAGTGTTAAACAGCAATTAATCTTCCAGTCAGAGTGATTCAGTTTAATTTATTGCATTAAATTTTAGATAAGTTGATCAAAACTGACTGGCACAATGATTTTATCTGAATCAAAGATTGCAAAGATGGAACAAGTGCTTATCCAATACCCCACTGCTATGGTTGTTTTATATAAAGCCATGCAGCTACGACGATGGACAACAGGCTCTGTATTGAACATCTGGAGTTGAGGATGGCTGACAATGAAGTCAGGGCTTATCATGAAGAATTACACCTAACAAGGATCTCTTTAAAAAGAAAAGAGAATGCTTTTGCAGATCTACTGACATAGGTGCCAACTGGCTGGATTGGAGTACCATGTGATAAGATCTGTTAAGGTACCAAATAACTTACACATGAAATAGTCCACAGAAAACACAGACAAACATGTACATGGAAGACTAAGAAATCAAGGTCCTGTCTTGTTGAATTACAGAATGCTTCATATTTTTATACTTTCTTTTATTAAAATCAACATTATTTTAACAAAGATAGAACAAGCACTGATCAATTAAATAGACACTACAGCACTAATTTTGCTAAATAAGATCTCCTGATTACCTGCATACAGCATTGAGTATTAGGCACAAGTTCTGAATTCCATGATACACTTTTCTACTCACAAAAAAAATTATAGCTCTCTACCTCTGCCAGCATTTTCTAATATTAGACAGGAAGAAATGAACAGATGCACACTGCAGAACATTCAGAAATCCATCTTGCTATGAAAGTATGTTACAGATGAAATGCACACACTAACATTTCCCCTTCTCAGTACTCTTCACCTTTCACAGATCCTCATCTATATCCTCCTGGAACTGTGGTTAACATCAAAAAAAAAAAAAAAAAAAAAAAGAAGAAGCATCACCTATCCTGGAAGGAGCACATACGCTATGGCAACCAGGGAAGAAAATTCTTGTGGTGGGACTTGAGGAAGTATGCTGAATAAGCATACAGTATACAAATATACAGGAAGAAGGGTATTTTATTCCCAAGTTCTAACTCTGATGAGTAAAAAAAATAAGTTTTACAATAATATAGCCAGCCTTTTGTGCAAAAAAAAAAAAAAAAAAACATTTCCTACTGTAGCCATACCCTACCTCAGTCTGGTAACTGCACAGAATGCTTTAATGGTCTGGATACCAACAGACCACCATCACAGCCAAGATGATAGTCTACAGTTGGAGGATACTGGCATGAGAGCTTCTGGGAATAGAATGCTCCTACTATTCCTACTGTTTAAATAGAAACTACTGTACAAGGAGTAGACCATGGATGTGGGAAAAGCAAAGTGGTATAAATGATAACCGTTAAGTTTGTTTTTGTTGGTGTGAGTTTTCTCATCCTCACCCCCCACCCATTTTTGTGACATGTCAGTACTGTTGTGTATATAATATTTTGGATCATGTGAGCTGTTTCCTTGTATGGATGATTGGATGCACACCATGGGCTCTCTGCTCATGTATCTTACTATAATTAAGGTACTTCAGTGCTTCTGTGAAAGTTACACTATGCCCTCCTGGAGGGGTCAGGCTCAGTCATGTATTATTGTACAAACATAACAATATTCTCTGAGTAATTTCAATTAGATCTTGTACGTTTACTTCTAGTGCTTTGGAGTTCAGTAACCCTTGGGAGATGTTGAATGATAAAATATCTAACACCAAGCAATACAATTTCAATTCGATTATCAATAGTTTACTACATTGTAAAAGTATCGCTTTAATTTATTGGAGTTAGTTAGTTAATTGGTATGCTGTCTGAAAAATGTTTTGTTGTATTTAAAATACATTTAATGTGTTTTCTTACTGAAAAAGGAAACAACTAATTGTTATTTCAAATGAGCTAATTTACTGATGAACAGAATTTTTGTTGGCAAGTTGCTCCATTTACAGAAGAGTTATGTGCTAGAAATTGTGAATAAAACTGTGGGACCATAAGTTTTACAAAAGGGTCAATGGGGGCCAGTGTTTTCATTTCTCAAAGATTAGCTTGGTCTTGCACATGATTACCAGAGCAGCAGTAAGAAAAGTCTTATGTAGGGCAGTAAAGTTGTCATTGTTGGATAATTGAGAATTGGTACCAACATTAGGGAGCAGCACTCAGATGATTTTTCTGTTGAATTAATATGCAAGTGATTTCATGGAGTGCAAATGGTTTGGGAATCCTGCTTAATGTGACAGAGTCTGATTTTTTTTTTCAGAAAGCTAGACCTACATTTATTGTTTCTTCAGGATACACGTGAACTTCACTGAATATATGAAAGCTGACCAGGTATAATTAGCAAATTATTTTGCCTGTTTATTTCAGTCAAGAAAAGAGGCAACCCTGTTGAGCTGTGTTTAAAAGCATCCAGTTCAGGATCAAGGATTAGATGAAGAAGGTTGATTTTTTTGCCTAGAAAGGATGTTACTTTAGGTGGGTGATTTTAATGTTATTAGCGTCTTCTGTGTGGAGACATGCGTGAATTGGCGTACCTTTATTGAAGGTTGTGCGTCAGGGCTGGCAACTCGGCACATAAAAATCTATTGCCAATCATCAGCGGACCCGAGTTCCACTGTGGCGACCCCTAACCGGGAAAAGCCGAAAGACACAACATCTCATACTGAATACATACATACATTCAAGGGAACCATCACAGTTTGCATATATAGGGAAATATTTTGATGCTTTAGCAAATATGATGAGGGCTGCTGATGTCTGTGTATCAGAAGGGAGTAAGGGTAGAATTTACACTTACTCCTCTAAAATACACCAAAGATACTCCCAGACAGAAATATCTGGTTCCACAGAAGATAAATTTATCATTAAATATTAGGAATTACTCTGATTATCTGCTATTTTCTCTTGCAATATGATGAAATACACACTGGATCTTCTCTGCAGGTCACTGTACATGAAAAATATTTTGAAAATGGTGGAAGGATTTAGTAATGGGTAAACACCAACAATGTTGGGTAATGAATAATCGTTGGCTCACTAGGATGGCAGAAAACTGATAAAAAAGAGAGATTGCGAGGATAAATATGGAGAAACAAAATTTTGAGAAAATTGTTCTCTTAAAAATGTAGAGTTGGATAAAGAAGATACAAGCACAGCAAGATAAGGGTGTGATAGGATTAGAAGGGGACATTACTTTTGATGCACTTGTAAGTCAAAAAGATTTGGAGGAAGGGAGGAGAATTTAAGAACAAGCCCATTCGGAGAGTATTCCCAGGCAACTTGCTAAGAGCACAGAAAGGATTATCTATGAGACTGCATCCATATAAAATAGAGAAGCGGGATCCACCAGATTAGAAATTCTGATATAAGACAATTAGAGGATAATCCTGGAAAGGTATTAATGTGTTGTCAGAGGATTTTGCCTCACTTTATATAGAGAATGTCAGGATCTCTCTTGAGCAGGAAATGATAGAGCTTATTTTTGTGAGCTAATACCCAGCCAAGCTCAGGAATTACTGCATCCAATAGTGCAAGAGGATATGTAGGTTCAGCTTGATAAATGCCTAAGGGCAAACCTCTTGGGCTGGATGGGATTCTCCTGGAGTTGTATAAGTAAGGGGAGAAAGGATTATACAGTGATTACCAGTGGTGTTTTATAGCATATTGAGAACATTAGAGCCTCGTCCATCGTGGAATGGGGTAGGGATATCTGAGGTGGTAAACCTTGGTAAGGACCAACTGTCAGTGATCTGAATTTGCCCACCTTGGTCTTTAACCAGGCCAATAAAATACCGATGACTGTGTGTTGGTGTCTAGGATGGCTTTACTTATGCTGTACTTAATACGCAAGATCAAAATGGTTTCATAAAAGTTAAGCAGATATTTGCTAATATAATTAAAATATGAATTATCAAGCAAGAGGCCAACAGAACAGGGAAGTTCATTTTAGTGGTCAGCCTTGATGCTGACAAAATTTCTAGGTTAGGTCAGGGTACTTGTTCAAGATTTTATTACAATTTGGATTCCCAAAGAAGTTTATTGCCATGTTGCATAGTATCTACATGAGGGCATATGCTTGTGAAAGATTAAGGCAGAATTAAGCCTGTTGTTTAAGCAAGGGTACCAGACAAGCCTGATGCCATTCTCTTTGCACTCTGTCTAGTCCTTCTACAATTAGCTTTGGGGAGTTCTATTCTCAAGGGGTTTGCAATTGGCTGTAAGCAAACTAAAACATCCATGCGGTGTTGACTTCCTGGTTTCTCTAAAGGAGCTGGAGAAAGAGGTCAGGGTGCTGTTTGAGATGTTGGATAAATATAGGGAACTTTTCACATATAAAGTCAATGTTCACTAGACTTAGTGCTCCCTCCTGTATGCTTAGAACTATATATCCTGAGAAAGGGGCATTAGAGGATATAGTGAGGGCCTCTTATGATACGTTAAAGAAAAAGTGTTTAAGTTGGTTGAGAATGTGGCGGTGACTGAACATAGCTCTAAATCATGTTTATTTTGCAGTTGGTGCTCTGTTGTTTTCAGGTCAACCATCTGAGTCCAGGACTTCACATTTTAAGGAAATAGATAATGCAATTGTGGGGATATTTGTGAGGAAGGCTAAACTGTGGGTGGCTTGGGATAGTTTGATCATCCCAAGGGACGGAAAAGGCTGGGAATATCACATTTTTTGTCCTATTTGGTCGTTGGGGTCACAGTTTAGAACTTTCTGCCTGTGGCACTCTCAAAGGGGTGTGTAAGATAGTTTGAATTCTGATGGGAGGCAATAAAACAGGTAGGAATCAAACCAGAATGTATGTTTTGGTTAAAGAACGATGATGAAATTCCAGGCATTTAGATGGCTATAAGGAATGTACAGAACTGGATATGTGGAAAGTGTTTGATGGAAAAGTGCAGGGCATGGCCGGTACCTAGGAAGTGTCTGTTGATGAGTACAGCAGGAAACAGTCATCTGGGGGCCTGGTTGCCACAACATTCCATCTTGAGAAAACACAACAATTTTTCTCTCTAGGAAGTTTTAAGGTAAAATATAAGATTAAGGAAACTGATTTACTATCATATAGAAGTCTTAAGGAGAATTATATAGGAACATGAAAAAGTGAGTCTAGTTGATGATATGATACTCCATAGTGGAGAAAAGTTCATGTAAGACCAGTGCTTCTCCTCAAATGGATACTTGAAGTATTAGTGTCTAATCTATATCAGGTGATAGACAGTATTAGGTTGACTGTTAAGGAAAAATGTGAAAATAATTAGAAGGAATTGCTGAAGTGAAGTCAGATAAATAAAAAAATGGCAAGCGATCTAGCAGCATTTGAGGTATGCCATGGAAATGCCTCCAAAAATATTTCTGCACCTCAAGTAGACTACATAAGATGTACTCAAAGATCCCCGATGATTGTTAGAGGTAAATGGGTGCAGCATCTGGAACATGATGCACATTTTCTGGAACTGCATGAAGTGGTGAGACTTTAAGAATCATTTGCTAGTGCTTCTGAAGAGTTGTGAACTGAGAAAGATAGCATTCTGCCTTTGACATTCTTATTAGTGGTGCCTGTAGCTGGCAATACACGAGAAGGCCTTGTCAGTGTCAGTTTTATCATTAACAAAAAAAAGTAGCTATTGAAATTTGGAAGAAAGCTGAACTACCCAGAACTGAAGAGGTGTTAGTTCTTGTAATATAATTGTCTAATCAAAGGCCATACTAATGGGAGATGGTGATTAGCAATGGTATAGGACTAAAAGGCTCTGCTGACTGCAGAAAGCTATAAACATGTTATCAGAGGACAAAGGAGAAGGATAGTTTAAGGGGCACTTCCCATGTTGGCCCAGGACAGAGAAGGGGGCTCACTAAATGAACCATACAGGTCTCTACATAGGGTGATGTACTCAACTTTCCAAATTGCTTCAGTTGAGTATGTAGTATCACTCTTTGCTTTCAAGTTGAGGGTATGGGACAGGTAACCGATGTGAGTGCAAAAATATTTAAAATGGTAATTATTTCACTTAAGGTTTCAAAGTTAAATGTTCAGAGATCAGATAACTAAAGTAATTTTAATACAGCATTGCTGCCTGCCATAAGAGAGTTCTCATATTCACCCCCCCCCCATTTTATTTAACTGCATAGCACTGTCTGTGGGAGATGGCACTGGGGTGGCAGGAATTTGTGGGAGGTTCATGGCTAAAACTTACTAATACCTATGATCTTGGGGCCAGTCACTTTCTTTATTCCTATGAAGCACAGACATACAATAGTATTCCAATGTTATACATGTTCTAATAAATGTACACAATAGCTATCAGGGTTTACCTTCCTCTTATTAGGGAAGGTGGATGCATTTCACACTAAATGCACCATCCCAAGTAGAAGGACAGTTGTGGGAAGTAAAACTCCAACTGTCCCTAACGGCCATGAAGACCCCAGCACAGTAAGTAGAACCATGTTTTCCTGCATCACAAATAGTAACTTGGCCTTTGCAATCATGACGCAAATTTAACCTTTTTCTTTAAGATTATCATATATAAGTTTCCTTTTCAACCATATTTGTACGTATTTCTTTAATAACTGGTTTCATCCAACTAATTTTATTTAATTTACATATATTTTATAAACTGTAGCTTTGTATGTATTTCTTTAAGAATTGTTTTCATTCTAGTTATTTTATTTTAATTTACATGTGTTTTATTGGCTATAGTGTCTCTAAGAAGATTTTCAGCAGACACTCATTGACTAAAGCTTCACAGACAACAGAAGCTAACAACATGAATATGTTAAATATGGCAAATGTTTATGTTCCATGCTAAAAATCAATATAACTGACACCATATAATACAATTGCTCATTTCATTTTCAGTTATAAGTATTACATATATTTCCTATGCATGCACATGGTATAACTCACATGAAAGTGAGAGAATTCACATGGATTTAGCATGTTACATTTTGCACTTATAAAAAAAAAATAAAACAATTATAGTATTAATACAGATTGTCTTGCTTTTATTTCTTTGTATCTATCCAACTATCTGTCTGTCTATCAATCTATCTTGTTTGTCTATCTATCAGTCTAGCTGCATTAACTGGTTCATCCAAATGGACTGACATCCATTTTCAGTGGATTCCTGGGTTCAGTTTCTGGTTAAGTAACTTGCTCAGAGGCTACAGTATGTTGATGAATAATGAGGCAATCAAACTGAGGACTACAAAATAAAACATATTAATAGCTCTGGCCTCAAAACACCCCTGGGCATGCATTATTTACAAACTAACACACATGCTGTTGGACATTATTGCACTTAGAGAATGGACTGTCTATAAAATTGTTTTGTTTTATTTTATTTTATTTTTTTTTTACTCTTTCATTATTATTATTATTTTATATACATACATACATATATATATATATATATATATATATATATATATATATATATATATATATATACATGTATATAAGCTGTAAAAAAGTTCCTCCGCCTAATATTTCATACTTGATGAAGTAGATATAAATGGTGTTAGAGGAGGTATTTTACATCCAAAGAATAAGATTTTCAAAGAATGTCCAGTTTTTACCTCATTTTTTTGATCAAATTTGTGGTTTGCTGGCAAATCACTGGGGTACTGAAGTCACTAAGTAATGACATACATTGAGTTTCAGACTTTATTTCAGAAAATGCCTGCTAAAACAAATCTTTTTATACTAGCAACTTTCTAATTTTATAACAGCAGTGTTTAAAAGAACCAGACTCATTTTTCATCTGGTATTACCTGTATATTAAAACACTAAAGAGGAGCATGTGTTCTCCAATCAGAGTTTAATGTACTGTTTGGTTTGCCCATTCTCTAAAACTCATTAATAGTTCATAACCTTAATTATCTGTGCAAAATTGTTAGAGAAATTGCATTAAAATTCAGCAAGTAAATAGAGATGCAAAATATAATAAAAATTACTGAACTGTCAATGTTAAGTTTGAATTAGAAGTTTGACAGATGGCAGTATTTCTGTAGAATTCGCAGTAATGTGGCTTAGCATATTTCAAAAAAACAGGCAATTCTTGCATTCTGCTTGCTGGCTTTTAAGTTCATTTTTATTAATTTATTAACTGGGTAAGCCCACTAGGTGCAGTCCTCTGTTCAGATCTGACCCAAGAGAACTGACTGGCTAAGTGATATACTCAAAGTCTGACTTTAGGCAATGGAGACAGAGAATAACTAATTGGACTATAGAATGAAGCTCATTACCAGCTCATAGCCTCAATATTCTGCATATAACTGCGATAAGAAGACAATGTGACTTGCCATTTTACAGAAGCATTTTCCAGCTGGAGTATGTATATATGTGTGTGTGTGTGTGTGTGTGTGTGTGTGTGTGTGTGTGTGTGTGTGTGTGTGTGTGTGTGTGTGTGTGTGTGTGTGTGTGTGTGTGTGTGTGTGTGTGTGTGCATTTATATGCAGTAAGCATATAAAATAATTGAAATGTATGAAATGTTTTACTGGGTACCTGTGATTAGTATACTTTGTAAGAGTTATTCTTTTAAGTCAGAAACATGCATTACATAACTAAACACAATGGTCAAGCCTCTGCCAGTCAGAATACTTATAATCATTCTTGAAGTGTTTAACTGTGATTCCCTCTTTCGGTCTTACTGTTAATGAAATCTTTCAAAACAATTTTCAAATGATAATGTGGGTTGCATTGTGTTTTCCTGAGTATAAACTGCCTGCATCTTCAGTCAGATGGAACAAACTAGCCAAAGTCACAGTTCATTGATCTATTTAAAGTAATCATTTTGCAGGAGGCTAATAAGACATATGAACCTCCACAAAGGAAGTTTGCCCCCTGTACACAGACAAACCCTTGTATTTAAATATATTAACTTGGTCTCATAGCAAAGAAGAAAAAAGAAAAGAAAAGCTTACACATGGAAATCGGTATGTGTGCAAACAAAAACTGTGCTGACAAAGCCTTCCTATGTGAAACAACAGCTGTGGATTCGTATGTGTGAGAGACAGAACAACTTTAAACTTCATCCATATTAAACGCGAGTAAAAGTAAGGTAACAACAATGCAGTTATGACCAGTGGCCCATTCATACTATTTTTTTTTATATGTACACCTAATAAAAGTAATAAAGAGTTACATTGCTGTTCACAGAAGAAAGGCTAGAGTCAATTGGTAACACGGTGGCTCAATGGAAACATGAATGACCCCTGTAGTTACGTAGCTTGTACACAATGAAAGGAAGTTAAGAAAGGCAGAAATCAATACCATTGAGGGAGAGCAAATAACTAGTCAAGGCTATAGGAAGAGACAGCAAGAATGAATACTGGTGAATGGAGAAACGGAAATGAAAGAGGCAAAAGAAATGTAGATGCACTTCAAAAGGGGTATGAAAGTACACGGAATGAATCGGCAGGGTGGAAACAGAAAAACAAAAGAGCATGAGGGTGAGAAGCAAACAAGGTGATAGACAGAATGATGGCTCTGTTAAGTGAACAAAATTAATGCAGTGATAAATGTTGGGGAAAATGTTGACTGGTTTTGTCGAGTAGCCATGTTTATTATAGGTATATGAATATGAACTTTTTAGCACTGAATTTCAAGTGTTACTCTCTGCGTCCCTCTTTATGTATAAAACTGAAAGTTCACCTTTAAAATGAAATGTATTACATGTGCAGCATATAGGTGGCAGGTGAAATGACCTCTGCCAATTAATATACTGCATAAAGTATGAATATGTATGAAATACTTAAATCTACAAAGAATATCAAAAATGAATTTTTCATTGAAAGTCGATTGTTGATTTAATAAATAAAAAGCAAAATAATATGCACTTAAAATAATGTAATTGCATATAAAGTACAATGCAATCAGCTTTTCAAAAACAATGAAGAGCGCATAATGATATAACATTATTACAACCAAAGGTTTGTCTCAAAATATAGTACAGATAAATCATGTAGCTGCCTCTTTAAATACCAATATAAATTGAGAAGAACAGTTTCTTAAGTCTAGGAGACAGTTTGACACCTATAGTACATGTGGGAGAGAAACCAGGCCTGTATTGAAAAGTTTTTACATCTAAGCTGCAAAATAACAACATGAGACAGACAGTGTTATAAACAAAAGTCAAAGAAATTTTTAGAAGAGATATTCAGATAAATAATTATATTTGTGGACTGTATAATAAGTATAATGACAAAACAGAAATAATCCAGGAGGAAATGGGGGCAGGACAATAAGCAGAGGTAATGCAGGTGGCAGTAAGGTTCAAAGGTAGACAGGTCTGAAGAAGCTAGGAAAAACTGAAAGAGAGTAAGTGAATGGAGTGACTCTACTAAACATTGCTGTTCACATTAATTAGATAGTCCAGCAAATCTTCCTCCTCTAATAACAGTCACAAAACCAACATATGCAAATAAAGTACTAAAATAACAAAGAAAAATAGCTTACTTTTGTCCTTAATTGCAAAAAAATACTGCTCTTGGTGGCCATTAGCATACTTTATACATGAATGGTGCTTATAACCATTTTCTGTCCATTTTGTAAACTAATTAAAATTTGTTAGAACACACATCCCACATCCATTACTTACAAAAATACCATGTTTTTTCTTGCACTGGAGACTGCTCTGCTTAATTGTTTGCGCATTCTCCCCATGGAACAACTATATAAGCCATATCTGTGGCTTACTGGCTTGACATTGCAGAAATATGAAGATTACACAGGAAAATATTTCATAAAAGCATATTATTGTTAAAATAGCCTGGACCATACAGCAGGGAGTTCTATAGAAGTACTATAATATGTCAAAATGTGAATGCATATTTGACTGCAACAGAGTATAAACAGCCTTAAAATAATATCGTGCATATAATTTTCTTTACTGAATTTTCATTACAGTGCTCTGTTTTCCTTTTCAGACATGCTCTGCAGCCATGTTTATTTCTTCTTTTGTGTTTGATATGACAATCTGTACAAACCACCAGTTTCCTCATAGATGTATAATTACATCACCACATAGACAAGACTTTGTGGATGGACCTTAATAAAAACAAGCAAAAGATATTAAATTAATTTAAAGTATGGCAGAAATGTGTTACACTTGTCAGTATTGTGACGTACATTAACCAAATAGTTCTGAAAATATTTTTATAATGACTGATATGCTAGAGTTGTATATTGTCAGGCAAATCCTAGTGGTAGCCTTCTCCTTTTGCTGCTAAGGGCTCTTGTTTTCTATTTATATGGCAGTTGTATAACAGGAATAATTGAATTCTGTCTTTAGTAACTAAACCTAATTAAATATTTTTCAGAATTTATTAGTTTGTCTTTAAAAACTCTCATTTTATTCAACAAAAATAACTATTGATATTCATAATGAACAAAGTTTAAAATTCACTTTTTGTGGCAATCATTTTTCAAAACGGTTGATGGAGAAAATGTAAAGATGTTTGGAGAGGTCAATGGAAGATAAATCCTTACCCTTCTCCAAGGTTATACATTTAAGTAGGTAAATATATCAGTAAAGATATACAGGAGCAAAGCACCACCCTCATGTGAGAAAGAGATGAAAACAAGAGCTTTGCCCTTTATAAGAATGGAACTTTTCAATTTCTCTTGATCACACCAGAGTTAGATTGTCTGCCATTTGTCCTCATATCAGGGAGAACTTGAAGAAGGACAGGGTCTCCTTAACACATCAGCCTACTTATACTACGTGTAGTAGCAGGTATTGTCTTTGCTGATCACTGAATAGGACCAAGCACTGATGGCTGCCAAATAGTCAGCTGTTGTCCACAGAATCCTTGATCCCGAGTACGTCAATCACTGTTTTAAAGTATGATATACAACATAAAAAATAGGATTTAGGCAAACAAAACCATGCTGGCACAGTTAAACTTGACTGGTAAGTATTGTGCTAACCAGGTGATGTGTCATGTCAGTACAACTGACTTTTTTTAGATAAATGTAGTTCAGTTTGAATTGACTGGTTACTCATCTAACTACAAATAGAAATGAGGAAACTGCTCGTAGCAAATGCAAAGATGAAAAACTTTTTTTCAAGTGCTTAGGCCATTATTAGATATTCTGCATCCTTCAAGTACAGTGCCAACCCATTATGTGTTTCAGCAGACAAGACATCTCTTAAGAAATGAGAATGAAGCAGATGAAAGCTTAGGAATGTGTAGACTTCAACAGTCTATATGAATGCATATTTATAGTAGGCTCTGATTGTTGCATTATTTGTTTGTTTGGAACATTTAAACAATTTAGTTGTACAGTAATCTATTTAAAGATAAGAAGTATTGAGGGGAAAATAATGAATAGTCTCTTAAGGAGTTAAACTAAATATCACTTTAACATCTGAAAACAATCTTCTTTACAAAAGATAATATTATTATAATATATATTATTATAATAAAGATAATATTAGTATGATAGATTTCTGCAGTTCTTTCCTTAAAATTTTAAGACTGACAAAACACATTCATAGGTTCATAGGGTCATAGGACGATACTAGGCTATTGGCCCAGAGGCCCTTATAAGCCTAGCCAAGAATTTCACCCATGTTCCCACAAAGTCAGCATCTGTTTTCCCTGTCCATCAGAGATACAGGTGGGATCCCTGGGGTATATTTTTTGTTTCCCATTCAGTCATCAAGGTTCCAATTAAAGAGGGCTAGTGAGGTACTCTGCTTGACATGGAGAGGAAGTCTATTCCACAGATGGGATAGTCGTTGGGACACAAATCCATCCCACCAACAAGTTCTATTAATGTCACTGACCAGGCTGAGACCTTGTGTGCTGGTTGCATGAGTGGAGTTTGACTTACAGATATGCAGCAACTCCATCAAGTCTGAGACTGAGACAGCCTTGCATGACAGACACAGGTCACCTCTGAGCAGTCTGTATGAGACTGAGTAGAGGGACAGAGCTTTTAGCCTCTCTGCATAGGATAGATGTTTGAGACCCTGGATTTTTCTGGTTAGGAACCTCTGTGGTATCTCCAATTGCTGCATGGCAAGGTACATCCCAAAGGGGGCATTGTATTCAATAATGTGTCTGATAAGGGAGGAGAACAAGGATGTTAGGACCTCCTTGTTCCTGGATGAAATACCCTTACTTATGAGGTAGCCCATGTAGAAAGTCTTCCGTACAATGGAGGCAACATGGCAGTCAACTGCTATCAACCTGGGTGCCCAAGTCCATCACGACTGACTGCTTGCTTAGTACTCTGTTATTAATGTGATAATTAGTAGGGACACCATTTCTCCCAAAGAGGATAATGATGCATTTCTTGGCATTCCGTTTGAGGCCATGCTTCTGGCACCAGTCATTAGTTTGGTTAAGGTGCACTTGGAGGATATTCACATCACTAGGGGGATTTATGACAGTGCCCAGCTTGCAGTCATCTGCAAACTTGGTCATCCACAGACCATTGGTTTTGGCTTGTGAAACGTATATTCCAAACAGTAGAGGCCCCAAGACTGATCCCTGGGGTACACCACTTGTTACGAGTCTACTACTAGAGGTGGCTTCACCTATTTTGACTGAGTGGATTCTGTCAGTGAGACAGTTAGCTGCCCATGTGGTAGCACATGGGTTGATACCTAGCTGGGAGAGATTATTTATTATGACTGAGTGGGGAATAATGTTGAAGGCTTTGGCTAGGTCAAGGTAGGAGGTGTGTCCTGTGTTGCCCTCATCCATGGCTTTGGTGACTGTTTCAAAGAAGGCAACCAAGTTTAACAGGCATGATCTCCCTCACATTCAGTCAGGATTGTCTTCAAATGTGATCCAAGAAAAAACAGGACAAATTTGCAAAATACACAAACATCACAAAAACAGCCATGGTGACCAAATAAACCATAGATACAGCATTTGGAGCACTGAGATAAAACAGCATAAGCATTGTGTTAATATGGAAAAAAAGATTGATATATTATAAATGCCGCTATGAAGGCAAGTGTGAAAACATTAGATGATAAAATTAACATGGATGCAGCTCCCTGAATGTGGCAGAGAGGAGACCACTTAATGAAAGAGAAGTCTGAAGGAAATATGTTAATTACTTATATTTTTATTTATTTATGCATTTATTTGTTTATAACTGTATTAGAGGATTCTTAGTATAAATGAGTTAAAAATCAACAAGAGAAAGGTCTTAGGAACCTTGTAAACACTTTTAACTGAAGAGGACATTTTATTTATTTTATTACTTAAAGAGTGTTACGGGGTTCTGCAATATGCTGCTAAAGGGAACTACAGAGAGCAAAGCAGAGTGATTCAAGGCTACCTAAGAATATATAGGAGAAGAGATGTAACAAGGTGGGGATAACTCAGCAGAGGATACTTGTAATACGTTTTATTTATTTTATTATTTAACATTTGTTTACCAGGATTGTTCAACTGGGTGGCAATCCATTTTCAGTGGAGGCCCTGGGACAAAAGCTCCAAAGACAGTTAATATTAAAATACAACATTTAGAAATAGATACTGTTTGAAATACTAAAATTTGGGAGCACAGATATACACTAAATATTTAGGAATACTAGTCTGAATACATCTTAATGGCTAATAGTTACCCACAACATTCAGTAGAATGAAAAAGGAAATAGTAAGGCAAGATAGTATTTAGTTGAAGTCAGATGAGAAATACTAGCACAAATTTGGACTGTATGGGAAATTATGAAAAAAGGAATATCAGATGAGAGAGAAGCAGGAGCTTAACCTATGTAACAAAGAGACTATAGTGAGGAAAGTATCGAGTGGAGTGGAGAGTAGAATAGAAATAGAGGAAGGGGAGAGAGTAAAGGAGAGAGCTAGGGGAGGGGAGAAAATGAGAGGGGGCAAAGGTGAGAGGTTAAAGTTAAGGTAGTGGAAAGAAGTTGGAAAAGATGAATATTTCATATGTGGAGGGAGTAAGGAGGAAAGTAAAACAAGTAAGAAAATTGCATAAGGGGAAGTGATATGAAAGGGAATGGCTTAACTAGGACAAGTAAAATGAAGGGAGGATAAGAAGGAAAGAAAAAGAAGCAGGCAGATTACATACTGTGGATGAGGTGTAGAAAGAGAATAGATTGGGAAAAGGGTTTAACCAGGGCAGACAGATGCATGAACAAAGCCAGTTGTCGTTGACTTTCTTCCGTTTGCTGTTCTATAGATGGGAATATTTATATGTAAATGCTAATAACGGTTTCAGTACAGCTAGATTTAAAGAAAGATTATCTTACACTACAACAGACAGTGTTAGTGATTTTTACCATCGTGCCATAAACACACAGAGAAGAAAAATATCCAGCTGAAAGTCATGCTTCATATCGTGTCATTCTCCTTCGTGTACTAAATGCACATGCAAGGAAAGTTAAAACATACTTTAAAAGCACAATGACTCTGAAAGAAGGTAAGAGAATGGCAATAAAGCAAAAAAGGTGGCAACAATTAACACAACACCATGTAGAAAATAAAGGAAAGGAGTCTGGTGATCAATCCAGTCCAATAAGCAAAGTTATCTTTAGCAGCTAGATATACAAACAAAAGTGTTCACGCACATTTTTTGTTGTTTAGCTGAATATTGCATTCTCTCACTTAAAATACAAATGTAGGGAGAAGATCCTGTCAGCTGCAGTATTTATTCAGTGTTCTCTAACTTTTAGGTAATCTGAGAGGGAAGAATTACTTTAATAAGTCCAGGCAATGAGAACAAAATCAATATGAGACAATTAC
The DNA here is from genome assembly GCF_019279795.1 of Protopterus annectens. Taxonomy (NCBI): domain Eukaryota; kingdom Metazoa; phylum Chordata; order Ceratodontiformes; family Protopteridae; genus Protopterus; species Protopterus annectens. The sequence continues at coordinate 1,481,807,524 of NC_056741.1, read as the reverse complement.
TTCCCAGCCAAATGAAACATTACTTCTGGCTAGCAAAGTAATTTAAAAGGCTTTTCTATCAAGATACCATATGGTGTTGAAATCAGCTTTGTTTTCACATACATCCAATGGGGATTGCAGAACAGAGTTAAGTGAAATTGCTACATAGAAATGTGTGAATGTCAGGCTATTGATGAATCAAATCAAAAATGTATCTGAGCCTCTAAGATAAAACACACATTTCTCATAAAATGGAACAAAGCGAAGTGCTTTAAAAATACAGCATAAATTTAAAAAAAAGATTAATAAACATGGTATCTCAAGCACAGCAACCTAAATGAGCAATATGTCTGCAACTTTGAATTGGTCTGTGAAAAATATTTTAAATTCTTATAAATTCATGTATCCCATGGAAAAATGTACCTCTTAGAATATAGCCATAAAGTGAATATAGCTCATGTAACAGGCTAAGAAAGTTAAACTGAATGCTTTCAGTATATAAAACATGCAAATGAGATAAAGAGCAAATTGTAATAGTTACCTGACCTTCTCAAAAGGCAGGATTCATGAAATTTTTATGCCCTGCATAAATCTGTCATTCCACAGACACAGAAACTATGCACAACCATGTATGCAATCCAGAAACAGTTTCTGAAATGTTTGGCATAAGAAACATGCAGTATCATGCCAATGAAACCAACAATGCAGAGAGGATATGTAAGTGATGCCAGTTCCATGAATATTTGTAAAAGCAGTACAGTGTGCTGTGCAGTTATAGCAGCAGATAGAAAGCTAGCTGTTGGGTGCTCAGGGGAGAGACATACCCTAATTGTGCAGTATCGTGCCATGGAAACCAACAATGCATAGTGCATATGTAAATTATACCAGTGTTGTGAATATTTCTAAACGTACTACAGTGTACTATGCAGATATAACAGCAAATGGAAGGCTGACTGCTGGGTGTTCAGGGGACAGACAGATCGTGTGGTGCAATTGCATGGCAAGGAAACCAACAATGCATAGTGCATATGTAAATGATGCCAGTGTTGTGGATATTTGTAAAAGCACTAGAGTGTGCCATGAAGTTATAACAGCAGATGGAAGGCTAATTGCTGAGTGCTAAGGGGAGAAACAGACTCTAGTAGTAACAGGTGTTATGTAGATGAATACTCAGCAGTATTTCCCCAGTAAAATAAAATGCCCACTGTGCTTAATTAATAACAGTAAAAGGTATCCCCTGTAGCCACCCCCAGGACTCCATCATACCTGTCAACTGTCTGGATTTTTGGAGAATGTCCATATTTTTGGTGTGTTTTTCATAAAATTGTAGGTTTTCTGGCAAATCATTAGCAAAGCATTGGGGACTGAAGTCATAAAATAATAACAGACATTTAAGTTTCAGTCTTCATACCCTTCAAAAATTTCATGCTAATGCAAAACCTGTTATTTTATCAACTTTCTAAGTTTGTAAGAGCAATATTTAAAATATGTCCCTATTTTGGGGCCTTTGTCCCCCATTATGTATGGCTTTGTCTAGATTTTTTGCTCTAAGAGGTTGAGAGTTATGGATTCCACACACTGCATACTTCAGGCATGCGTTACTTAGCTTGTGCCTTCAGTGATACAGTGCCACTTTATATGATGCTGACATTTGGGTGTGCTCAATAATGTATAAATTACACACAAATGTAATGCATTTTGCATGCATATGTGATGAGGTGAATGCCATTTGGATGAACTCAGACTTCACAATCTCATCTCTACTGCCCACAGTATAGCCCGTAGCACAGACCTGTATAATCCAACCATCTGAAGTATTGGATCCCATTATAATCCTAGAGACACATGCCCAGAGGCAGTGTTTGCTTATGCAAAATTGGCATTTCATAGCAGGTTGCTAGCATACCAGCTGTGTGTCTAATTGTACAGCACTTGTATATACCTCATAACAATATTGTGCTGCTTTTTCTGATGAGTTGGAACAGTTCACCCTCATTCTTTTTTTGCATTGTGCACAGATACCTTTCAGGTATGCTTGCCATTACAAACATTCATTCCCATTTGCTTGCTGAAACTTTCTAGTCCAACCACTCTAATAAACCTATTCCATTCCCAATTTTGGCTCCCTTTCTTAAAAGAACCAACATCAGATGTAACCAAGTTCATATAACAGTAACGACACTCTTCCTGGCTTGAATGATAGGCACAAAATTGTCAATATGTAGCCATCAGTCACAGTTATTTTGCATCACTATACCGATGTTAAGCCCACGGTTATATGACAATTGGTAATAATCAGTCACTCAGCTATAGCAGGTTAATCTTTAACTGAGGGAAAATATGCCACTAGGACTGGGACATAAAATGAAAGAAACATTAACTGGTTTTACTGATTTACTATAATTTTCCTGAAGATGTCTTACTGGTGTGCTTGAGTAGAGGCTCCTGTTTTTCTGAAAGCCAGTCTCTGCACAATGTTTATCTTTATTGACAATGAAATAAAAATCTATTTAGATTTCCATATGCTCACTTCATAGGACTTCCAGACGCCTCTCTTGCTAAAACTTAAAACTCTTAGATGCTTCAGACAAAATCACCAAGCTGTTTCCTTTCATCTTCATCTGTAAAAGCAGCTTCCCAAGTGTGAACTAAACTATTCAGTGCTCGACCTACAATGCTTCAGCCTCACAAATACATCACTGATCCCATTTCTGACATACCAATGGCTGCTACAACCCTGAGTTCTTCCTACAACTTTTCCATCTCAGTGTTAAAAGATGTTGCAGAATTAAAGAACTATAAGGACAAAAATACAATAAAGCAATCCACTTGCTTTAACTATAGATATACACTTCCACACTGCTAACAACAGGCATCAGTGATTACTTTTCAGTGGAAAGACCAAATCCTGATTAAATCAGGTATGTGTATGTGGCTATCTAGTCATGGTGCAACCATTATGGAAAGAATCAGACACTGGGTTATGGCAAGTTTCTTTGAAGCATTCTGGAAAAACAGACTGAATCCAATAAAGATAAGAGGTTTGTACAGGCTAAATAAAAATCTGTTCATAGCTTCTTTATATGGTCATCTTGCTTCCCTTAAATTTACTTCAGTCAAAACAAAATGTACAAGATGCCCCAAGGTTCTTATGTCAGTTAGTAAAATTGAAATTTGTGGAATTTATATATATATATATATATATATATATATATATATATATATATATATATATATTTATTAGGGAGAATAAAAAAGAGGATTGTGTGTGTGTGTGTGTGTGTGTGTGTGTGTGTGTGTGTGTGTGTGTGTGTGTGTGTGTGTGTGTGTGTGTGTGTGTGTGTGCGTGAGTGTGTCTATGTGCGTTTACCAGTTTAGAGCACTGACCACAAATAACCATGTTGTTAATGTACAAAATTCATGAGTATAGGAAGCTGTCTATACATATATAGACAGAGGTCAACACATACAATGCATGAATACAACAAAATGTGCATTTAAATAGAGGTTCACATATCTGATGAATCAGCAAAGAGTATGTATATATGTACATAAGAAAAGAAAAAAGGGAAAAGAGAGGATAATGGGAAGGAGGAAGAGATGAAGACAGAGAGATGCTTGCGTACAGCTTATTCACCTGTAATTAGATTGGCTGTCATCTGTAAATTCATAACCAATAGCTGAGTATGTTTGAGATTAAATTCTGCAGACGTGTTAGAACTGTTATGTAGCAGGTAGTCAGCAGATAGTTGGGAATAGGCATGTAAGAAGGAAGAGGGTGATAGGGAGCCTCTTGTTATAGACCTTCTCTGCAGGAGCTGTAGAGACATGCTACATGACCTGCATTCAGAGAGTCACAGTCATACTGCTTTGTCAGAAAGTGCTTGAACAGAGGTCTGAAAACTGAATGAGTTCAACTAGGTCATGAAGAAATAATGACAATAGTTTTGGAGCAAGGACTGAGAAGCTATGACAAGAAGAATCTAGTCTGAAAGAAGGTGTTTGTAGATATGGGCCACCTCTGACTTGGCTCCCTGGGTTTTAGGTCATAAAATTGTTTTCTTGTTTCAGATTACAAGAATAACACTAAGTCCCCTACTCTTTTTTTAGACATCATGGGATCATTTACATCCACCTGAGCTACCACCACCTCATTTTAAAACATCATCTAAATGAAGGCATCTCAGAAGTTCAGCACATCTACTAATGTTGCACTACAGAGTCAGTATTGAAAAATAAACTGAAGCACTATAGACAGCCGTTCTCCTGGCAGGTTCATACTGACAGCAACATCTTCCAGGAGAGACAAGGGGCTGGTGCCAAAACACAGATCAGCTGGCTATCTATTTCACTTGAACCTACTTAAAAGGAATGTCAGGATCCGACTGTAAAAAAGAAATTATTTATAGATTGCTCCATTTTGTGAGCATTTCCTCAAATTTGGAAGCCGGTGTTGTCTCTAGATAGTCTAGTAGCTTTTATGAGGAGTTCTACATCTATAACCATGCATATTCTCAGACACATGTGAGGGGTGTCAATCATTTACTCCAATGGAGCTCAGGAAGTTTACATTGTAACTTTCAAAGGGCAGAACCTAAGCCTTTTGACAGAATCAAATTATGTTCTCACATTTCAAACAAATGTTCATATCTCTGGAACCATAGGGGTTATGAAAGAAGTATAAATGGCAAACCCTTCAGCAGAAACAATATTTATAGTGGTAGTATTCTTTAGGTTCTAGGTCTTAAACTGAATTTTATAAGTCACAGTAACAACTATGTTTGTAATATTTTGTAAACAACTTTCAATATCTCAGCAACCACTCAAGTTACACACACAGTCAGCAGCATTGTATACATCTGGTTAAGAGTTTTTATATAATACTAAGGAGTTCTGTATGTGTTACTTGGTTTTTGAGATATTTAGAAAAATGTGAAACATATCTATATAAATTACCATAAAAACAACAGTCAGTATCTCTTTACCTGCACTAGACAGAGGTCACATATTCATGCAATTGAGTTTACCGTTGTGTAAGCTTTAAGATGAACTATTTTAAAACCTTGTACATAGCATGGTTTTGGAATTATTGATGCAAATATGAACAAGCAACATTTGATGCCTAGAGGTGTGAGTAGGAGTTAACTGCAGATGCACCTGGAGGCATCGCTCTAATGTAATGAGTTTAACTCCCTTATAAGTATGGCCTAAAACCTCAGTAGACCTACTTAAGAAGGCTAAAGGCTTGCCCTCATCCATACTTATAGCTAGGGAATGGAGCAGTGTACAAGCTAACTTGCAGGACTGAAAGCATAGCCTTTTTTACTTTTATCAAAAACATGGCCACATTTAACAAAACCAGATTGGTTTATGTGGACCAATTATAGGATCAACGGTTGGTCTAACTAGTCCAAAGAGCCTTAACAATTTTATAGTCAACATTAAGAAAATACATTTGTATTTAAGTGGAATAAATAGGCTTACCATATTATAATAAAATAAAAGTTGCAGATTTCCTTGAAGAAGGAAAATTATGCTAATGTATGCAACATACAAGGTACTGCAAGAAATATGTATGGCAAAAGGAACTTTAAAGAAAAAAAAATCTCATTTCATAGTACCAGTCATATGTTTATATAGCTACCTTGCTATGCCATCAGGCCCAGGAAGTATCTGGGGTTTTTGGTCATTAATTGAGTGACAAAATAAGATTTTTTATGAGAAAATAAATCAAGAGTGGAAATGATCTTGAATTAAAATGGAGCCTAGGTCCATGTGACTTAGCATACTGACTTAAACATATTCCCATGCTTTGTTAGTTCAATGGTACAGAAATCGCATTATTCAGTATGGTCAAGATTATGATAAGAATGCATGAGCATAATCTTTTAGAAACATGTATTGTTCCTTCTGGTCCATGAGATAAAACTGTTTCATTTATACTCTGATTTTAATATAAAAATAAGAGCTCTCCATTTGTTCTGGGAGACATGGGTTTATTTTACTTGGTCTCCCACGTATGCTCCTTTGTTTACAATAAAGCAGATTATTATTCTGTGCTGAACTGTGTTGTGTGAAAGTTATTTGGTACTTGATGTTCCAGAGAAGAGAATATCCTTTGGACAGATGGTTATGTCAAGGTTCAAAAGTAATTGCTACCTTCCTCTCTTCCTGTGGGAAAGCTGAGTATATATATATTAGATCGGTACCAACTGAAGGTTGGAGTATGTTACCTCAGTATTATCAGTTCTGGTTGGACAGTGGTGTAAGATATTATATAGAATATATATAATTTCATGAACAGTATAACTATGTCTCATCTTTGAAATGTCTGACTGGGAAATAGTATGAAAAATAAGCTACTGGCCTTGACCCTTAAGCCCTCACCTGTAAGGCCTACCATAGTGATGTCACTCTAGTGTATTCTGGGGACAGCAGTCAGTTGAACCTCCCCACTCCCAACCACCACCAACACCACTGTGTATGTTCCTGTTCTGAGAAATAAAGGAGATAAGGTCATATCATCTTTGGTGAGGAGTCAAGCAGAGTATATGTTGAAGCTAGAGATATCAATCATCTATAGATGAGCTCTTCACTGTTAAGCAGCTGCATCTTCTTCGAAGAAACAAGAACCCAGTAAAGTGGTATAGATTAGTACTAAGCTAAGTGCCCTTGCGAGCCATTTTAAGCCTTGCCAATTATCCCTTGTGAGACTCAAACCCTGCACCTTGTGTTTGTAAGGCAAACACCTTAACTATTACGCCACCCTCCCAGTATACTACTTTTTCTGTCTGATATGTTGTAAGAACAGATCAAGACTTCGCTGCTTTACATGTTGAGCATTGTGTGCTCAAAATGGACAACTTATAGGTGTTGTGAGGCCTGATTCTGCATACAAAGAGCATCCCCATTCTGGAATGTCTTTTATTTCTATGAAATGTCCACCCTTGAGGCTGTTATCGAACTTAGGAGAAAAAGCTGATCTGATTAATCACTAAGTTCTAATCTTAGAAAGTTGTTGCTGCTGTTAGTGAGGAGAAATAGAATGGCAGGTCCTTGTAACTGCTGCTGCAATTCTTTCCATTGGCTCTGTTAGCTGTATTTTATTCTTTTATTTACTTATTTTTTATTTTATTTTTCCAATTCAGCAACTTGCAGCATTTTAAGAGCAACAGTTAGTGGTGTGAAAGAAAATGGTGACTACAGTAATGAATTTTAGTCTTGCCACACAGATTTTTATCCCTGAATATGTTTTTCTTTTTGCCAGGCTTTTTCATATAATTAATTCAGTCCCTTTGGAACATCTAGTTTCCAGTGAAGATTGCTACTTGTTTTGTACAAACATATAAATCATAACATAATAGTCAAAGGCTAAAGGAAAATAAATCTATGGGAAGCCCAGTAGTGTTATTTGAATCCTATAACTGTGTGTTCATAGAGTACATCTTCAGTATGTATATTTCCATCAGTGCAGCAAAATTCTAAGTGCTGTCTTAAAAAGCTGGGACTTGATGCCACTTTTCCCTGGAAGACTAGTTAACTGAGCTTATTACTGGAATGTAATGGAACTCTGGGACTCCATTGAAAATGGGCTCTTCTCGGCCCAATGGACTATCCCAGTAAACAAACTGGGAAATAAAATAAAGTAAATGTTATCATGGGAATTGTTTTTTCAGTCCACTATCCTACCTCCCATTTCATGTCCCACCATATTTGTTATGTAGATGTTATCTTCTGCTTTTTAAATTCAACAAGGTTTGCCCAGGCTGGTTTGCTTCCTCAAAAATGACTGACATTTGCAGAAAGTATCAAACAGTGTGAACTATCATAGCAGACACTGAAAGATTAAATCATCATTGTGGAGGGAGGGATGATGGTGTCAAGAGCCTCCTATGCTTCAAGCACATGTTGTGCCACTCCCCTCCACTCCTGCTGACAAATCATTTTAGTGAAGTTTTGTAGTTCACACCTATACTTGCAGTAAGTCATCACACATCAGGTTGTTTTAGCATGCTAAAAACTAAACTAACATTAGTATAGAATAACCAGTCATGATATAGGTAAAGGTATCCATCGCTCGATTTAAGGTTAGGGCTGGTGCTGGAATGATGGTAATCAGAATGAGCCATTTTAGCCAAGGAGTCTTCAACTGGAATTAATGTCAGTTAAGTAGGTAAGACACATCAAGGTTTTGCACTTAAAGCAGCTGTTCTTATTTTAAAGTGTTAAATTAAATAATGGATTAAATCCAAGACCTGAACAGCTGCGAAAACTTCCTAAGACACTAGCAGGTGATGTGTGTTTATAACAACCATTAGTAGACACCCAGTATTAAGTATGTACTCACCCAAAACTACTTCATGGCCCATAGCAAAAGATGGATCCTTATATTGATAACAGCTCATAAGAGATCTATTGGGCACAAATAATTCAAAATGACATGTATTCACCCACTCCTCATATGTCATGAATGCAGTAAAAATGTGTTGCTGTAACTTACACTATGTCAGGCAATCAACACCAGACTGGATAATGGTGAAAAATAACATTGATAAACAATGTCCGCCGGGGCAAAGGAATCACCATCATCAGAAGGAATTAAAAGGGGGAAGAGGTCAGTTCAAGGCACAGAACACCAGCATGCCCACCCAAATACCAGAGTTACCCAGTGAGAGAGGAAAATCCATTCACATAAATTATATGGATTTAGTGCCAATGAACTTCCTAATCACCTTAAAAATAGTTTTATGAAATTATTTACTGTCTGACTACTACCTGGGGAGAAGCTTCAACCATTCATTAGAGACTTAATTGACCACTCCACGTCATAGATGTTATGTATATAGGCTACAATCCTTAGCATTTAGACTTTTTTCTCTTAGGAAGCTCCTGTCCAAGCAACAAAAGCTTTTTTATGTGAATTTTGTGCATTGTTGACTTTGATTTTTTATTACTTTGTGCTTTCTTGTTAGGCAGTTCACAGACTTACTATATACTTGATCTGTATGCAGATGAGAGGTTCATCTGCAATAAGTTGTACACAATTTCTGGCAGATTAAAGTATAATGATTCAGTGTCAATCAACTTCCTAATCAGCTTGAAGAACAGAATGATGAAATCATTTAATGTCTGGCTACTATACGAGGTGAAGGTTCAGCTATTCCAGTCCAACCAAAAATCACAGTACAAACCAATAAAAAAACAAAAACATATGCCAAAAAACAGCAAAACTCTCTTCTCAGAAAAACAATGAACTGTGTTTAATCCAATTTAAAATTTAAAAGATGAGCGTTTTCATTTTAACACTGTAAAACTTCATTAGATGACTTCATTCAGAAAAAAAATGAAGTTTAAAAACATCACAAGTCACGATTCCTTTGTAAAATTTAAAGATATAATCATGTTTTTACTTTAATAAAATGTAATTTAACCTATATAGTAGGTTCAGCTATACTTCAGAGACTGAGACGAACATTCTACATCATAAATGTTATGGATATACCCCCCAATCCTTTGCATTTGGACTTTGTTGTCCTAGGAAGCTCCCATCCATCTAACAAATTTTTTTTGTTTTGTTTTTATGTGAATTTTGTGCATTGCTGACTTTAATTTTGCTGTTAGGCAGTTTTTACACTTCCTGTATACCCAGTCTGTACAGGAAAGACTCACCTGCAATAAGCTGTATGTAATTTAGATGGAACACTTGATGTCCTGAAGGCATAATTTGCATATATCCCATGGGCCTCTGGTTTGTGTGTTCTTTTTACCCTTTGGTTTTAGTTTCCGACATATCACATAATGTTGACCTTATTCTGGTTATGATACCTAGTTGGATTTTGGCTTTGATACTCATGATGCCTCAGTTATACATCATGCTTTTCCATCTTGTATCACCCTAGATGGACTAAGGTCAGTGTATTAGTAGCTTGCATTTTAGACCAGTTGTCAAAGTTGAAGTTACTAAGGGATCTAGAAACTTATTTGAATTTATCAAGGAAGAAAGAAGAAACTGTAGACCTGTTCATCTGATGTCTTTAAATATTTGGGTGTACAGTTTATGTCCTCTCTATTGCTATAAGTAGAGCTTCACTGAAGATTGTAAAAACAAGGCCCTCCATGACCTGTTATGATAGGCTTGTCTCCCTCTAGTTGTTTTGCATGTGCAAAGTCTGTCTCATAAAAATGACTGCCATGCTGTAATTAGCTTACCCATTTCATATGCTACCTATAGAATTCAGCTGAACCTGACTCATCCCTTTTTACTCCAGATTATCTAAACATATTTGGCAATTAATAGACCTCATACTGAAAACAAATCCCTTAGGAGTATCTTGAGGGAAAGTAGGATTTTCTGCTGGATTCAGAGATGTATGAGTCAGGGTATGCTGCAGTCATTTTCCCAAAGTCTTTTTCAATTAGTCTTGATGGAAGCCTTATTTGTATCTTGTTAAATAAACAGCATGCTTTCTTAGCCTTAGAAATTTCTTTTTTTAACATCAATGCTTGGACACTCCCTGCATGACAATGTGCTACATTAAACTTCAGGAAAATAATTTTCTCCTTTTTACAGATCTCAAGGTCATAGTCTATAAAGCTATTGAAGTAAACCCTAAGAATAACAATTGTCTACTCCTTATACAAGTCCAATTTTTCTGTTTAATCCCTAAAGTGTTTGCAGTGCTGTGAGCATATAAGTCAGTATAATATATGATCTTACATCTGATTCTGAATCTGTCACTTATAGATGAGATTCTTCTTTGAAGCTGGTTAGAGCTCCAGTTTGGTTTTAACTCAATGGTCTACCAACAATATATTAAAACTATTGCTATGAACTTCCTGGTCACATAGATAGCTGCTAAACTGAGTTATTTATAAGGTTTATGAACCTGTTATAAAATAAGCAAGTTTTATAATACATTTTGTGTGGGTTTGTTCCTCCTAAGAGTACCCACTTTCCCTTTTGGTGACAACACATACAACTAACGGTTGACTTCTTTAAACTCCAGGGTCTGTATCAATCCTATGGCCTCCACTCTTGCTGCAAGGTTCAATCACTATGCCTTATTATCTACTCCAATACTTGTTTCACACCTACATTTATTATCAAAGATATGCTAGGGCAAACAGCTGCTGCAATAAGTGTGAGGAACAGTCTGCAGATATTTTTAAAGATGTAGTCCTACCCAGTCTGTACATAATTCTGGGATGAAACTGAAGAAAATTTCAAAGAAATGTGTTTCAGGATCACAACTTAAGCCTTCCTGTTTTTTTTTCATCTGTTCTTAGGTTCACAAGTTAACTTTACCTAGAATTTTAGGTCCAAATATCAACTTCATCTGAAATGTTTTATTTGATCTTAGTATCATAAGTTGTTTTCCTGAAATTTTCTCATCAGATCATAGGGTCAAAAATTAACTTTACCTAGAATTTTTCATCTGATTTTAGGATTACTGGTTAACTGTCCTGTTTTTTTTCTTCTAATCTTAGGATCACAAATTAACTTTATCTAAAATTATTTCTTCCTCAACGTCCTGTTTTACATAGGTTCATAGGTGTGTACTAGGCTAATGGCCCTGGTACCTTTACAAGCCAAGCCCATAGGATTACCCTGGCATCATGCCACCCGATCTTAGTTCCCAGTGCCTCTGTTGAGTAGAGCCACATTTTTTTTCTTTCTTGTTATGCCTCAAACACTGAAAATGACCAGAACAGCAAGCTTTTCAAGACTGGAAAACTGAACTGAAATGAAATGACTTATCATTCAACAAGCTCAAGTATGCTAACCAGCTCAACAAAATGACCATCAGCATCAGTAGCTCCATTCACACCCAGTTCAAGGATTAAGTCAGAATAGTTTTTGTGAGATCTGTGTCAGATTGTGCTTGCTTTGCCTCTTAGTTTCATTTGTACAGATTAATGTGGAAAATTCAGTAATGAAGTCCTGCACCTACTTATACTCTGTCACCTTGCGACATACACTATACCAGTGCATGCTCATGAGTGTACTGCACTCTGATACATACTGCTATTCATGTCATAGTCTGCTGCCTTTACCTGAGTGTTAAAACGAACATTAAGGGGCCTCTTTAAACTAGAAATGTTAGTTGCTAATTGTTTGGATGACCTATATTTGTTGCAGTTACTATGTTCAGTCGTGAGTTTTTTTTATTTTAATGTTTCATGACAACATGTGGTTGTCAATGAGTTACGGTGTAGCTTTATAAAATAGACTATTACAATGAAAAATAAATAGATTGCAAACTCCTACTTGTGCTTCTCACCATTATTTGCAGTTTTTTTTTTTTGCAAGCATTTATTGTCATTAGTGAGGGCGGCCATGGTGGTGCAGCAGTTAGCGTTGCCACCTCACAGTGAGAGGTTCTCTGGTTCAATCCTCGGCTGGGGTGCCTTCTGTGTGGAGTCTGCATGTCCTCCCTGTGGTTGTGTGGGTTTCCTCTGGGTGCTCCAGTTTCCTCCCACATCCCAAAGACATGCTGTAGGTGGATTGGATACTCTAAACTGGCCCTAGGCATGAGTGTGTGCATGTGTGCGTGTGCTTGTGTCTTCTGTGGAAGGTTGGGTGCCGGGCTGGCAACTTGACACTGTAAAACTCCACTTCCAGCCATGAGCAGACAGGTGATCCACTGTGGCAACCCCTATGGGGAAAAGCTGAAAGAAGATTTGTCCTTAATGAGTCAGTGCTCGAGTATCAAAATCCTGGATTGAGTTAGTTTTAAGTTATTTAAATAACTGAGTAACTGACAGGTCAATGATTTGTATTAAAGACTATGATAAATGGAGCATGCTGAATTGGGAAAATGATAGCCTAGTCATGCATATCACTAACATCATATGTTAATAAGTTTGTAGTGTATGAAGCAGCGATATAACTATTCAAAACTAGGAAAAAGACTTATGTTAAGCAGTTTCTAACATCAAAAGATGCTTAACAAGTTTTGGTTAAGCACCCTCACCATTTTAAGCTTGTCTAATGCTCCACTAGTTGGTGTTGGCAATTCTGAGGATATTCCTTCTAACCCTAGCACTCATGTCAAAGGAAACTTTTATTCTACAAATGTTTGAGAACCTGCAGGGCAATATCTTCAATCAAATTAACCATGTCAATATTAGTTCTTGGTTAAAAGAAACACTTGACTTTGAAGGCATTAGATTAGAACAGCCCTGCACCGAAATAACTTTTGAGGCTTCTTAGAAGCTTTTTGAAAAAAAGTTAATAACATTTAGGAAATTACAAGTTGACAATATTTACCTTAAGCAAGGTATTTGTAACAAATGAGTCCATAAAAGGAGTCTGGGTATGGAAGTTTCCCAACAGCTTTGGAGGGGGGACAGAAGTTTGTCATGAACTGTTATGTATGTTTGATGATTGTGGCTGCCAAATTATGAGACTTATTATTAATGATAATGAACAACATATGGACTGCTAATTGAATGAGATTAATGAGACTGATCAGCAATTGAAAAAAAATTTCTTATTTAGTGTTTATTAAAACAAATATTATGAAATTTTCCCAGGATAAACAAGTCGGTGCATCAATTGAAGGTCAAGAAACTTAGAAAGAGGGAAAGGGAAGATAAGGAATATCAAAACTACACAGCATATCCTACCTGAAGCCATTTAGGGAGGTTTTGGCAAGAGATTGAGATACAGTTGACAGAACTTTTACTGCAGCAAGTTTTGAACAAGATTTTTAAAGGATCTTATTGTACCCAGATCCCCCTTCCAAGGATATCCAGGAGAATTGCTCAAAGGATGAAAATATAAATTCATATGAAACATCCTGGACCCTACTCACAGGAATTCAAAGGAAAGGAAAGGGGAGTGGGACGGAGGTCCTTGTAAGAAGTTTGAACTCTAGTGGCAAAGTAGTACTTTGTTTTCACAATTTGAAAATGGATAACTATGAGAATACTTTTCTAGTTAAGATTTACAATGGTTACAAATTTTTTAATTATAACAGCTTAGACATTAGACACTTCACCTTATTTAGCAAAGGTTATAATTTTGTGCCCACCCAAAAGATGGACTTGGATGAAGTTTTGCTGGACCTCAAACTGTACATCAGAAAACTTAATTTTAGTATTTTATTTTTAAACCAACATAATCTCCTATTAATCAAAGAACATGTCTGCAACTAGTTAGGAAAAGCCCCTATAATCCCCCTTTACAATCCCGTACTGGGATTATTTAAAAAAAATGTGTGCATGTGACATTCAAAATTGGTTTATGAACAAAGGTCACGCACACACACACTTGGGGAATGTGTCCTATGATTATCATGAATTATTGAAAGAGATAAAGAGTGACAAGGAGATTACAGTTATGAAGCCCAACAAGGATAGGGGCACTGTACTTATACAAACCATAGATTATTCTAGTAAGATGTTTAGCCTGTTAACAATGATGAAAAATATACTAGAGCATCAAAGAATTAAATAAACATTTCTTACAGCAGAATAGATACTTACATATATGATTTATTAATGGAAGGAGCAATGAATTATGACACAACCTTTTGAAAGCTGAATACCCTGTTGTACCCAGTATACTTGGCATCCCTAAAGTTCATAAGAACATTTATGATCTACTTATGTATCCCATAGTGGCAGCTGGATGATCAACAAATTATCCACTGGCCAAGTTCATTGACACAAAAATCAGGATATTTCGTTCTTCCATCAAATAGCTTAAAAGATTACTGAGATTTTTAAAAAAATATAAAGTCTGATTTTTTTTCATTCTAGCTGTTACCTAGTGAGAATAGATGTATGCAATTTATTTTCATGTACCCCTCACAATATTGGCATGGAATGGTTCATGAATTTTCTTTGCCAAAGTAATGATTTGTTGAGCAGGTACATCATCACCTGTGATTACACGGACATAGTGTTGCATAATAATTTTGCATATTTTTGGGAGAGTATTTCAGGCAAGTCAGGATGTGCTCCATTATATGCAGATATTGTAATGTGGCACTGGGAACAGGCGCACACTTTCCCTTCTACCTTCAATACGTATTTAGCAACCTATCATAGATTTATGGATGGAATTTTCATTATATGGAGTGAAAGTGAAGGCAAATTCAAATATTTAATTGATTATATTAATAGTATGACCAGTTTTTGAAATTTACATATATATTTTTGATCACAGTATTAATTTAGACATTACTTTAATCAAAGACCTTGACAGGAGAGAATTTAAGTCCAACATATAGAGGAAGCCAACGTTCTCTAACAACTATTTGCAGTCTAAAAGTGTCACCCATTTAAGCAAAAGAGAAGTCTTGTTAAGGGTCATATGGTTAGACTAGCTAGGATTGCCTCCAATGACCAAGACATGTATAATGAGTGGGGTATATTAAAAGACATGTTTGTTGAAAGAGGTTATCCTGAGGTTATGTTAAGAGCTTTGAGATGAAATTATACAGGGTGAATTACTAAATGTACTCCCTTGTTAGGTGAGGCATTAACTGACATTGGTAGATCCAAAAATAGATATTTCTAAGCATAAAGGTCCTAAATTGGATTTTCCACACAGTATGCTCATTAAATAGGACTCTTGAGAGTCACATAATTAAAAACCGTATTTAAAGCAACTAGAATGTACTTGGAGTTGAGCCTGAAATTAGAGAATATTTAGGTGACAGGTCTGTATTTTGTTTTAAAAGCCAAAGCAACTTAAGAGAAAAGCTAGAGAAAGATAGTGCAAACAAGAAAATTGATTGTCCAGATTTGAAGAAGGGGACTAGTAAATGTGGAGCATGCAAAGAGTACATTTACATATACAAAGGAGAAATAATTGAGCTACTCACTTTAAAATACACCTTTTGGTTTTTCCAGGGATACAATTGTTAAACACCCTGTGTAGTTTATTTGGCATTTTATGACCATTGATACTTCTTCTATGTTGGAAAGAAGGGATGCCCCTTCCTTAAAGTTATATATGAACATCTTTACAACATACAAAATAAAAAGGACACTAATGCTTTGCACAGGCATAAAGAAATAGGCGAGGTAAATACAAAAAAATATATTTTTTGTTTTAGAGTATGTGCTAAAAACACTAAGTGGTGGTCCATGGTAATATACCTTGATATACAGGGAGCTTTTATGGAAGGTGAGGTTGGATGTCAGTCTGGTAGCCAACATAATGCATCTGAGATACTTCAGGTGCAGCTAACACTGGGTAAGACAGCGATCCAGATCAGCCTGCTATAGGTCCTCAACCGTGTCCCAAGACTCAGACTCCACATTCCTAAGCACCCTGGAAAATATTAGGGTCCAACTTAGCACTCATATTGGGTGACTTCAACTACCCGTCCATTAACTGGGAAGACTACTCATGTACCAATACACTTGCCCAATGCTTTCAGGAATTCATTAATTCCAATACCTTGGACCAACTCGTTCTTACCCCCACTAGAGGTAGCAACATCCTTGACCTGGTCATTACTAACATGGGCGACTGTTGCTCTACGCCAATAGTAGACTCCTCCCTGGTTAGATCCGACTACAAACTAATCACCTTGAAAATCCACATCCCTCTCACCCCCACAAAGGTAACCACCATGATAAACTTCTCCAAAGCTAACTTTGGGCTCCTAAAAACAGAGGTGGCTAACTTCACGACACCCATGCAAATGGAGAATAGTTGCATGACCACCTAATCATACATTAATGCACTGTATGAACACGTACACAAATGCATGGATCTTGCCATACCCAATAGAACCAAAGACGCTCTCCTCAAAAAATAAAGGAAGCCAATCTGGTGGTCCCCTGCCATAAACAAAACTCTACAACAGAAGGAGAAAATTGATGCAGAATAAGGTGAAGTCCCAAGACTGGAAAAACTCCCTTATCAGCCTCAACAAAAGGTTGAGATCCCTCATCAAATCCTCTAAAGCTAGCTATGAAAATAGAATTGCAGCAGATAGTAAAGACAACCACAAGGCCTTCTATTGTCATGTAAAGAATCTCTATGGCAATGCCCAGATTTGCTCTGAGCTGCTGCACAATCGTTCCTCCTATACCGAGCCAACAGATATTGCCAATATACTAGCCAACAGATTCAGTGCCAACTTTACCCCCCACCCCCAAAGGACCAATCACAATACCAGTGATTGCCAGGCACCCAGTATTACTGCTGCACAGGTTAAAACAGCACTATCCAAGGACAAGAATACAGCGTCTATGGGACTTGACAATATCACCGTCTGTGTTCTACATGAACTACAGAGTGAACTGGCACCTCACCTGTGTGCCCTGTTCAATCACAGCCTCACCTCAGGCTTTGTCCCTACCAAATGGTGCACTGCTACAGTCATCCCTGTCCACAAGGGAGGAATCACTACAGACCCTGGGAACTATCACCCCATTAGTCTGATGAGTCTGATATTCAAAGCTATGAAACTCATCATCATGGACCTAACAAACAAGGATAAAGGGAATCTCTAAATTCTGGATCCCACACAGTTTGGTTTTATGAAGGGTAGATCATGCTTGCTCAACTTGGTCGACTTCTTTGAGTCAGTCACTAGAGCTGTGGATGAAGACAAGGTGGTTCATACAGCCTACCTTGATCTGGCCAAGGCCTTTGATACCATTCCCCACTAAGAAATCATAGAAAAACTCACTAAGTTAGGCATCAACCCCTATATCACTAGGTGGCTTGCAAACTGTCTCACAGATAGAACCCACAGTGTGAAAGTAGCTGACTCCAAGTCAGACTGTTGACCAGTCACAAGTGGAGTCCTACAGGGTTCAGTCCTGGGTCTTCTCCTGTTTAGTATCTACTTCTCTGAAGTCCAGGCCAACACGAAGGGACTCTGGCTGAGAAAGTTCACAGATGATTTCAGGTTGGGAGCTATTATTAACACCCCAAGTGATTTTGACATCCTACAGAAAGGCCTCGATGAGACCAATGACTGGTCCCAGAACCATGGCCTTAAGCTCAATGCCAAAAAAAATGTGTCATCATCCCCCTTGGGAAAAACCCAGTTCCCTTGAATTACTACATCGATGGTAGTCCACTGAACACAGAAAGCATTATAAGAGATCTAGGTACACAAGTTGACAGCAACCTCTCTTATGACCACCACATTGCCACTGTGGTCAGAAAGTCCTTCTATGTGGCATATCTCATTACTAAGGGTTTTGCATCCAGGAAGAAAGAGGTCATTGTCTCCCTCTACTCTTTCCTCATTAGGACAATCATCGAGTACAATGCCCCATTTGGCATGTACCTCACTAGACACCTGCAACAACTGGAGAGGCCGCAAAAGTACCTCACAAAGAGGATCCTAGGCCTTAAACCCTTGTCCTATATGGACAGAATCAAAAAACTCCAACTATTCACTGTCTCATATCGCCTACTTAGAGGCGAGCTCTGCTTGACTTGCAAAGCCATGTCTGACCCAGCTCTGTAAGAAATACTACATCTAAAGAAATGCCAATCCTTCCACACCACATGCTCCAGAGACCTCAACCTCATTACCACAATCAACAGAACATGCTGGAGGGACAGGTTCATAACCCAGAGACTGCCCATGCTATGGAATAGACTTCCCATACATGTTAAGCAGAGCACCTCATTGACCCTCTTCAAAAGAAATCTTGACGAGTAGATGGGAAATTAAAAAAGTTCACATTTTGCAGCCTGTTTACTGTCCAATGAATTAACCACATAAAATCACATTCAAATCCGGTTTAAGAATAATCTTGCTATCACAGCAATACCCATGTAGACATGCTGCTTACACCACTATACAAGGCATTTACCAGTATGGCCCCCAAATGTACCACAAACCATAAAACAAGCCAAGAAAACTAAACAAACATAATGTACACCAGCTCGACAGTGGTACTAGGAAATAAGGTTAGGTGGCACGATGTCAGGGTAATCCTATGGGCTAGGCTTGTAAAGGTTCCAGGACCATTAGCCTAGTACAAACCTACAAACCTCTGAACCTAAGTGCCAGGACTGAATGAAACTATTTAATTTGGTAGTTTATTGAAGAAGAGGCAGCCAAATTGTGAAATTTTGCTAATTTTAACTTTATGTTTCACATCAGCAATGACAATACTGCAAGAATGCATTAATTGTATTATTTAATATTGTACAATTGGTTTTATAGCACTGCAGCTATAATGTTAACATGAACCTGTTTCTTTCAAAACACAGGAGGTTTTAAGAGAATAAGAAGAATTTCATTAGGTGATGAGTATTTTAACTGATTTCTGTTGATCATTGGTCATTTTAATAATTAGATTGGCTATATAAGGGTATTGCAATATTTATTGTTTTATTGCAATATTTATTGTTTTATTTCTGATGAGGTCCCGAAGAATAGGGACAAATACATTTAACTGCTTACTGTATTTAATAAAGAAACTTTTTTATAATTTCCATTCTGTCCCTTCAGATGATTTTACTTGGTTATTTGTTCTGGTATTGGCTGGGTGCTTTTGGTAGATTCTTGGTTTTAATGCTCCACCATTAACAGACCGCAATTGCCATAAAAGAATGGTGATATTTGAAAACAGCTTTAAAAGCTCTTGAACACTTCATTTAGCTGGTTGAATGACAATTGTAAATGTTTTTCAAGCTGCTTATGGGTTCTGCCACTCCTCTGTGACCTTTTGTTTCCTGCGCCACTTTTATGGTGACCATTCACTGTGTCAAGTAGGGAATATGTTAGAGCTTTCACATATAGTAAAAACATCTTAAGTGTTCCTACACTTTTTTTTTAACATTTTTGTAGTACACTGAAATATGTGAAACTCTGCACTACAAACAATTATGATTAGGTTTCTACAACCATAGACCATATGTTTTCTTGATACAAAACAAGCTAAATATTAAGACCTGATCATAATCTTTTGTGTTATGCACCTTTACCTGTTATGTTAGTCTTGCACTACAATATGCACAACAGACCTCTCAGTTGTCCCTAGTTTGCAGAAACACTACTATTTATCGACATAATTTAGGATATCTCTATCATCAACCTTGATTTACCCCTCATCACACATGATTTTTGAAGCTGTTTAGTACACAAATAAAGCACACTATATGACAAGCACAACAGGGGCAACAATAATTTAAAGAAAGGTACACATCTGACAGCTCCCTTTTTCTAAAGAATAACTAAATACCCTTATGTGGTAGAATTTTGAAATACAGTTCGTTAAAGTCTAAAGAATTTACACTGTCGTTTTTTCACTCTGTTGTGAGTAGTATCCCATATTCTTACTAGAAGCGGAAAGTTATGTGCTATTTGGTATTCAACCTTTTTGCCAATTAGATATCCAGATTTTTAACTGGATGTTTCTATTTTCAATATCTGCAAGCTCAGAGGTATGATGCACAACATTATATGCTTATACATATATGAGTGTGTATCATTTTTTGAAGGTAGTTTTGATTGAAAGAAAAAAAAACAGTTGTTGTCCTGGTCCACTTCAATAAACACACAACACCAAATGACATTTGATGATCTTTATTAAACTTCCATACACGATTGTTTACCAATAATAATACATTTCGACCAAAAATATGCCACAGGGAAAAATAAAACCCATGAAAGAAAACATAAAATAACCATAAGGTCAGCATAACCACTCACCCTTGATAAGCAACATCCCCCACTTGCTCATTTATCTTTGCACTAACAAGGCAGTGTCACCCTGCTCACCTTCAATTTATTGAATTAGACCTCCATCCAAATAAGCAGCTCTGCTTGCTTATTAACTTATCCAACAGAGCAACTGCTCACTTTCCTTCCCAACTTATTGAATTGCACATCCATCACCAGAGGGGGAACAGAAGAGGGCAAGCCTGCCCCTCTTTTCCACTTTCCCAAAACTGAAATAACCACAATCCCACTAATAAAAAGTGGGAGGGTAGCAAGTTCACGCCAAAAATGTGACTCCTACCTCAGTTTCACTTGACAAAACTGTATAAGCCCCTCCCTACCCTTACCTCATTCCCTCCTAAACCTCCTTCCATCCCATTTAACCCTACCCTCCCCTTATTCTCTTAATTCCTGCTAATCTATGTATCTAGCCCCATCTGAAGATGTCCCAGGGCAAAATGGTCTGTTCCAAACCTCATTTCTCCTGGTCCACTTCAGTAAACACACAACACCGAATAACATTTGACGACCTTTATTAAACTTCCATACACATGATTGTTGACCAATAATTATAAATTTCAACCAAAAATATGCCACAGGGAAAAATAACACTCATGAAAGAAAACATGAAATAACCATAAGGGCAGTGTAACCACTCACCCTTGATAAGCAATGTCCACCACTTGCTCACTTATCTTTGCACTAACAAAGCAGCGTCACCCCGCTCACTTTCAATTTATTGAATTGCACCACCATCCAAATAAGCAGCTCTGCTTGCTTGTTAACTTATCCAACAGACAACTGCTCACATTCTTTTCCAACTCATTGAATTGCACATCCAACACCAGAGGGGAAATAGAAGAGGACAAGCCTGCCCCTCTTCTCCACCCACCAGCCTGACCAGGCTGTTTCCCCTCTCACATATCAAATTTCCCACAACCTAAACCCCATGAAAGGCATAAAGCCAAACATCATTCAGTGAACCCAGTCTTGCCAAACCAGTCTGCCTCCATGCCGTCACCTCTCAATCCCCATTCCAACAAAATTATTCAGTTACCTCAACAGCTAAAACAAACCATTGATCCCCCTCCAATACTCAAGTAACCATACTCAAAAGCCAAAAATACTAATACCCTTGTAACCCAGTTACCATATCACTAAAAATTTATTTATTTATTTTTTAATTACTCTCAGAATCCATACCCCAACTAAACCAGCAAATGCTAAGCCCCTTTTCACTTGAAACCATGTAAAGGTAATAGCATACCCTCCAGACATTTTACAGCCTATTTACTGCCCAGTGAAATAACCACATAAAATCACATTCAAATCTCATTTAAGAGTAATCTTGCTATCACATCAATACCCATGTAGACATGCTGCTTACACCACCATACAAGGCCTTTACCAGTACGACCCCCAAATGTACCACAAACCATAAAACAAGCCAAGAAAACTAAACAAACACAATGTACACCAACTTGGAATGCCCACTGGCACCAAATACACCAGGTCAGTGAGTAACCCTCACCGTCCAAAATTGTGGTAAAATAATGCAAACCTACTTCCCGTAAACTGCAGTAACTCTAAGCTAAATCCTCTTATACACAACACATCACCTAGCTCACCAGCCCAATCCAACTTATTAAATGCAACCTGTTAATCCTGACCAAGATAACACCCCCTTTACCAAGGCTCTCCTATAACAAGCCCCTGAATCCTGTCGCAAACATGTAATCCTAGCTATCATCTGACATGCCTCAACTCAACTAGTATCTCCTTCAACATCAAACATAACTTGGTATACTACCCTGGTAACCTGCCCACCTGACCCATAGCAAGGAAAACCGGAAAACCCAACTACAAATAAGACCATGTAAAATTCACCCTGATGCTTCCCGCACAAGATAAGATAACAAAACAACCCCCAGGACAGACATTACCTTATGACTGCAGTAAATAAAAACACAACAATGAACAACAAACACCATATACAGCTGTACTGCTGAAAATCCATGACCTCCTTCCTTAATGCTCCATCAGCCAATACATTCCTCAGCATCCTCCCTCACCTATCAGGTGCACATTCCTTCAGACTACCAAAATAATGACTGATCAGCACTTCCCCATCTGTGGCCTCAGTCAAATCTGTAACAAAACAAACTGTAAATAGTCCACACAGGCAAAATCAATATTTAATGACATTATGCACCACCAAAGGCATAGCTCTTTCATCAACTGTAAGAAATGCTCGCATTACTGAACACGAAACTCCCATGTAACTTAACAAAGTCATAGGAAAAAATTCTTCATAAAGTTTCTTCCTAGCACCTACCTTCATGATATGACTGAAACCCATGAGAAATAAAACTTCATAGCCCCAAAAGACCTCTTCTATAAATAAAACTATCACTTTTAACCATCCCATGAGGTTTCTCAACAAAATTGCTACCCAATAATTGGGGCAGGGAAAGTTAAAATCACAAAGTGTGACAACAAAATGCCAATCCCCATGACCGACACTATCCATCTACCCCAAGGACATTGACACAACACTACCTTGTATCTACAATAACAACAACACCTCCTTAACCCACTACCAAACAAACTGGATGAGTGATTAAACTCAGCCTAGAGTTCCACCCCCAAGAGGTCAACCCCCAGCCCTCAAAGGGCATAAGCAGTATTTGGATATAAATATCAATCTTGGCTAATCTACAAAACCGTACACCATTAACCTCAGCTTCCTCTGCTCCCAAGAATATTATAATTCTACTTTACCTGTAAGTCAAAATCTTGCCATAAAATACCTTACCTTTCAAAACCACTTCATCAGGGCACTGACCACTGCTCGCCCATCTCTGACCTCCTTATGCACCACCCAAATGACTGTGCCATCCATTAAAACAGTCTCCATCACACCGACTCCTCTTCCTTCCAGTCACCAGCTGTGGCCCCCTTAATTTCTCACCTCTGCCATCTGCAAAAGAAAACAGAGTAAACATCTTGCCTTTACAAAACCAGAAACAATGATGAACCTCAGGGGTGACTGCTTGTGTCTAGTTAGCAAACACCTTCACACAATGACACCCATTACACCGGCTACCTTATGCCCTGTCAAATACGAGAACTCCAAATGTCACCACCAACATAAATCAGCCATGATTTGCTAAGGAGCCACCCTTTATGAAAGCTGGACCAAAACCATGACACAGATCTGGGCATTCTGTAAAATCTGTGCAGGAGAAAAGGTATGACCCACTACCCTGACCCCCTTCAAAAGAAATCAGCACCTGAACTACATGCTGTGTAGCCAACTGACCCCACTGTCAACCCAAACACCTGCCCTCCCAACAAAATCCACCCTCCCTGACCATGGGGCAATGACCCGTCCTATCCTCTCCTTTCCCGGTCCTGCCAACACCTGGTTTCAAATCCACTTGCATCCCGCACACAATAAAATGCATGCCTACACAACCTGTTAGCCCTCCCTCAATCTCAGAGCAATAAACATGGTCAAAACCCACCCACAACCTACAACCATTGCACTAAAAAACTCAAACCAACAAATACAGCAGATCCCAACACAGCATAAGTTGTGTCCGGGCATGCCGTCCTCACTAAAATGTCCACCCCACTCTTCCAGGACTTTCCCAGCCACAATTGTATGATAATGTACACAAACATGAAGCCATGCCATACCTAGTGAAATTGCTCATCATCACCCTGTACCTTCAAATATCAAAAAAATTGCCAGTGATCTGCCAGCACACAGTCAGGAAAACTGGAGGAAATGCATAGTGAAACCTAAAGTCCTACCATGTGTAGACAAAGGCATGATGCATACCTCTCAATCTCCTAGAAGAATCCACACCCCCAGTCCGAAAAGCATGCCACCCCCCCAATAACCAAGTGTCTAACTGAACATGCTAGATAACACTTTCCAATGCCCCACTAAAGACTCCAGGGAAGCCTGGGAAGTAACAGTTACCAAAACACCCCCAAACCTAACTTCGAACAGAAACCCATGTCAACAAACATCACTTCCAGGCCATCCACTCATTGCTACATCCGATGCAAACCAACAAGTTTCCTTCCAGCATTCCAATAAAAGTCTGAACTCAAAATCTGTCATTACTGCCGAACTAACCCATGTATCAGAACCAACATGCAGTCCAATGGTACTGCAAAGTTTTACTTATAGAATTACTAATTAAGATATTCTGATTAAGTCATGTGAAAAAGCCACCAATAACGCATGACTAATGGGTGCCACAGGTTAGCAGTAGCAAGAATGTACTGAATGGTAGGAAGTTCATAGGTTCATAGGTTCATAGGTTCATACTAGGCTATCTGCCCTAGGGCATTTATAAGCCTAGCCAGAGTGTGTTTGGCTTTCGCCACCCATTTTAAATTAATTTTGCTATGTCCTTTTTCGAGGTTAGTATACTGTGCCTCTGTCTAACAGTGACACAGAAGTGATACCCGGGGTAAACTCACGATCTCCCCTCCACTCATCAAGATTCCTCTTGAAGAGAGTCAACGAGGGACTCTGCCTAATCTGGACTGGGATTTTATTCCAGAGTGAAGAGAGCCTCTGGGTTATGAATCTGTCCCTCCAGCATGTCCTATTTATTTTAGTGCTGAGGTTCAAGTCTCTCGAGCGCGTAGCTCGATGGGATTTGGATTTTCTGAGGTGCAGCATGTCCATTAATTCCGGGTTGGACATAGCTTTATACGTCAGGCACAGATCGCCTCTGAGCAGGCAGTATGCCACTGAGTAGAGCTGGAGTTTCTTTAACCGGGCAGCATATGGCATCTGTTTGAGCCCTTTGATCCTCTTGGTGAGGTACTTTTGGGGTCTTTCCAGTTGCTGCAGGTGTCTGGTAAGGTACATCCCAAAAGGGGCATTGTACTCAATTATGGGCCTGATGAGGGATGAGTAAAGAGGCACAATGACCTCCCCTGATCTAGATGTGAATCCCTTCATGATTAGGTGGGCTATATAAAATGTTTTTCTAACCACTTTGGCCACATGGTTGTCAAATGAGAGATTGCTATCAACTTGGGTCCCCAGGTCCCTAATTACTTCTTCTGTACTTAAAGGATTACCACCTATGTGGTAATTTGTGGGCACTTTGTTTTTGCCAAAGGGGATGACTATACACTTTTTGGCGTTTAGCTTGAGGCCATGGCTCTGGCACCAGTTGTCTGTTTCTATGAGGCCCTTTTGGAGGATGCTTGTGTCGGCTGGAGAGTCGATTATGGCGCCCAGTTTGCAGTCATCTGCGAACTTGGTCAGCCACAGTCCTTCCGTGTTGGCCTGTACCTCCGAGAAATATATACTGAACAAGAGAGGTCCCAGGACTGAGCCTTGTAAGATGCCACTTGTAACTGGTTTGGAGTCTGACATGGCTCCAGCAATTCTAACCATGTGGGTTCTGTCCTTGAGCCAGTTTGCAACCCATCTAGTGACATAGAGGTTTATATTTAAGCTGGTGAGCTTATCTATAATGCCCGAGTGGGGTATTGTATCGAAGGCTTTTGCGAGGTCCAGGTAGGCTGTGTGGACCACCTTCCCCTCGTCAATGGCCTTGGTGACTGTTTCAAAGAAATTGACCAGGTTTAAGAGGCAGGATCTGCCCTTAACAAAGCCAAACTGGGAGGATCCAGTGTCTGTAGGTCCCCAATATCTTTATTTATGAGGTCCATGATGATCCTTTCCATAGCTTTGCAGACCAAGCTAGTCAGGCTTATGGGGCAATAGTTTCCAGGATCCATTGAGGCACCACCTTTGTGGAGAGGGACCACTGTTGCTGTACGCCACTCTTTGGGTACATATCCTGTAGTAAGGCTGAGATTGAACAGTAGTTTTATGTTTGGGTTTAGCTCTTCTTGGAGTTCATGTAGGACGCAGCCCGGGACACCGTCTGATCCCATTGATGTTGTGTTTTTTGCTTTGGAGAGGGCGGCTCTTACCTGAGCATCTGAGATGTCAGGGGGCAGCACTCTGCTGGGATAGATATTTGCCCTTTTGGTGGGGGAGTTTGCACTGAACCTGTCAGCTAGGATGTTGGCAATGTCTGTGGGTTCAGTGTATTTTTTGTCATTTTGGACTAATTCTGAGCATATCTGGGAATTCCCACCCAGGTTGCTAACCTAACTAAAGAAAGCCTTGTGATTATCCTTAGTGTCCTGTGCAACTTTTCTCTCGAAGCTGGCCTCAGACGATTTTATGAGTGCCCGTAGTTTTTTGCTAATACTGATCAGAGATGCCTTCCCTTTTTGGGATTTTGCTCTATCATGTAGTAGCTTCCTCCTTCTGTTGTATAGTTTGTTTATGGCTGGGGTCCACCAGACAGGACGTCTGCCTTTGGAGGATTGGGTCTTGGTTTTATTTGGGATTGCATGATCCATGCATTCCTGAAGGTGTTCATAGAATGTGTTTGTAAAGGATTATGTGGTCTGGGCCGTATTTTCCACAGGCCCGGTGGCTTTGAAGGATTCCACCTTGGTTTTGAGGAGTGTGAAATTTGCTTTAGAGAAGTTTTTCACTGTGGTTTTCTGGGCAGGGGGTGGGGTCGGGATGTGAATATCCAGTGAGATTAGTTTATGGTCTGATCTTACCAGTGAGGGATACACTTCTGGTCTGGAGCATAGAGTCCCCATGTTGGTGATGATCAGGTCCAGTATGTTTTCCCCTCTTGTGGGAGTGGTAACAAGTTGTTCTATAGCATTTGAGTTTATAAATTCTAGGAACCTTTGGGCTAGGGTGTTGGAGCTAGAGTAATGCTCCCAGTCTATGTTTGGGTAGTTGAAGTCACCCAATATAATGGTGTTTGGAGAGACCTTCGCATTGTCCAGTGTTCTCAGGAAGGCTGAGTGGGGTTCCTGGGTTTGGGAGGGTGCTCTATAGCAGACTATAAACTGGAAGTCAGTTTTACCCACTGTTAGTTGCACATGGATAGTCTCTGATGCTTCATGCTGTGCCACCAACCTGGAGGTGTGGGTATCTTTGACGAATATTGATACTCCCCCTCCTTTTGTGGTTCAGTCCAAGTTTTGGGGCCGAAAAGCATGGTATGAGGTATAACCTGGTAGTGCTGGGGTGTTCTCGGGAGCCTTGAACCAGGTTTCTGTTACTGCACAGATATTGATGTTCTCCATGCCAAGGAGAGTTTCGAGTGCGTGCATCTTGAGGTTTCGACTTCTGGGATTGAGTAGCATTAGTCTTAGTTTCTTATCCCTTGTGATACCTATGGCGGTGGGTTTGTCTTTTGAGCCTTGCCTAAAAAAGGCACTATGGGGGTAGCAAGAGCCTTTGCCAATATCCGAAAGCCAAGGGGTGACAGGTGTAAGCCGTCCCTAGCGAAGCATCATGGCTTGTCGAGCATGTCATCCCAGGCTGACAGGCATTGGATCCCCTTTGAATGACACCAATACTTAAGCCAATTGTTGAAATTGATCATCTTGTCTTCATATTGTAGCATCATTCTTGGTGAGGGTAAGATGCTACTCAAGGTCAGGGTCATACCGGCCTGGGCTACATGCTCAGAGAGCTCTTCTATGTCTCTTTTCATGTAGTCCAGGGAGGTACATCTCTGGTCATTCACACCAGCATGGACAATGACTGAGTCATATTTGTACTTGCCTTGGAGTGACCTGAGTGCTTGTGTTATGTGGCGGATCCTAGCGCCCGACAGGCAGCTCACCGTGACCTTCTCCTTGTTCGGCCTGGTGAGCGGGACGTCAGTGTGCCTGACGATAGAGTCACCTATTACAAGTGTATCAGGTGTGTTGTTTAGCCTTAAGGGCTGTGACTGTTTGGCACACTGGCTTTGTGAGCTATGTGTTGCACGTGTTTTGTTTTGGGGTAGCGGTTGCTTGGGTGTTTGCTTTGGAGGTCTCTGCTGCTTAGGCAGATTTTTATTTAGAGCCTCCGAGTATGTTTTTGTGTGTTTATGTGTTTGGTTTGCTGTCGTGGTAGGTCTATGTGAGACTGGAATTGTAGTGAGTGTGGTTTCCTTCTCCTTCTGACTGGTTATGCCAGTACTGAGTTGAGAGAGCTTAGCCTCCAGTTTGGCTATATGGTTGAATCTCTCACATGTGTTGGAATTTGTTGGGAGGAGGAGAGGGTTGTCTGTGTACATGAGGCAG
This sequence comes from Protopterus annectens, assembly GCF_019279795.1. Classification (NCBI taxonomy): domain Eukaryota; kingdom Metazoa; phylum Chordata; order Ceratodontiformes; family Protopteridae; genus Protopterus; species Protopterus annectens. The sequence continues at coordinate 1,481,778,728 of NC_056741.1, read as the reverse complement.
TTGTAACATTGCCTCAAGATTCCCAGATTCACCAGCTGGACCGGAGAGGAGATTAACAACTGACCTTTGGACATGCTAGAATAGTATTGGAAATTCCTTTATAATTGAAAAAAAGGACCAATGGGGAACAAGGTACTCAAGGGGAGTTTGTGAGGGTGTAGTGCTTTTAATTTTTTACTGCTGACTTAGTGAGCAAGTGCCAGGTAACTTAAATGCAATGTGTTACAGGTAACTTAAATGCAAAAATGACAAACAGTAACTTTCCTCAAGTGAAACAAGGAAATAAGTACAGTAAGCAATGCAGATATCACTAGGGATCCACAGAAGCACTGAAGAGACGCATTTTAGGTGTCTAAATCTAGAAAAGCCACCAATAATGTAAGCTGACAATAAACCCCTCCAAACAAGCACCGGATCAGCCCGTCAAGTGCCATGCATCAAGGACCCAATAGCCAGTCATACACACACACATATATATATATATATATATATATATATATATATATATATATATATATATATATATATATATTCATGTCAGTCTCCTCTTACCAGACACCCTTTTTTTGGAATAATCTATGCTCAGAGACATGTACCTCTCAACCTGTTAGAATAAGAAATCTGTACAAAGCCAACTAGGGACAAATTTTAAATATTGCTCTTACAAACTTAGAAAGTTGACAGAATAATGGGTTTTACATTAGCATGAATTTTCTGAAGGGTATGAACTCTAGAACTCAAATGTCTGTCAGGATTTTCTAACATCAATCTTTAAGGATTTGCCAGAGAACCACACTTTTATGAAAAACCACAATTTTATGAAAAACAGACCAATACATAAGGCAAACTCTGGACATACTGCGAAAATATGTACAGTTGAGAGGTAATCACTCTTGCCCTCCCTGAATAGCTACCCTACCTACCGCTCATGCACGGAAGCAGCTGTTCCTTACCGGTACTTCAAAGCCCGCAAAATTACCACTAAACCAACCACTACCAAAGTAATACCAGGAGTCAGCATCATCTCACCGCTGCAAACCCTCCCAGCCCTCCGGGGAGCACTGCACCAGTAACAAAAACTCTGCACAGCATTCCAACGGACCAGACCTTCCCCGCCACACAAGCACAAACATCTGTGGAAGACAGGACTCCAAACAAGATCCCATGCCGTCCCCAATAATTCCAGCCACCAAAAGCCGGGCAACACCACTCTAGCTAAGGAATATGTACAGCTACTACACCAGATACTGTAACCCAGAAAAATGTCTTACAAATCATACAAAACATTTTGTCCATGTTATATGATTTATACATTGTCTTTTTAGATTGGTTCCTGAGTAGTATGTCCGCTGTGTAGAATCTGCAACTCTCCCCTGTGTCTGTACATATTTCAAAATTAAGTCCAAATCAGAATATCACAAGTTAAAGCAAAAAACGTCTTCAAGTCATATCAGCTATATCAAAAAGCACAATAAACCACAAAGACAACTAAATAAACTATTTGATATTGTATAAAAACAAATGAATAAACAAATGACAAACATTTAACGTGTCTTCACAACATAGCTTCATTGGCCTTTAAAATAGAACTTGTTAACCACCCTTTTAAAAGACCTTTACATGGTCACGTGACAAAGAATAATTTTTAAAATTATAAATAACAGCATCAAAATTAAGCAACAAGCACAATCCTGCCCAACAACACACACTGTGAATGCAATCAGTCGCCCGTTCCCCTTTTTTTTTTTAATATATACCGAAGTGCACTACCTACATCTGCACCCATTAGCTGCAAACTTTGAACAAAAAACAGACATAAGAGAGGGGGCCAAAGGCACAGAAGTTATCAACTCATTTTGACTACTAAATGGGATGATGGCTAGCATTAATGCCTTTGTGATCGCAAGTGCTTCGGGAAGGATAAGAGCTCAAACTCATAGAAAGCAACGGGAAAATCAAATCTGCTACTTGCTGAGCTACTGAAACTGCTGTTTCAAACAAATGACAAAAAAAAAAAAAAAAAAAAAAGGAAGTTGTGGGAATAACAGATCTTACCTACGAGTGAAGCTGACCAAAATATGATACACAGTTCTGGACATATTAAAAACTCTACACACTCCCCTTCGGCTAAGTGTTAGCACTGCACATGCACAGTAGCAGCTGTTATTCCACCTTACTTGAAGCCTGTGAAACCCCCCTGGCCACGTCAGCTGAATGGAATATCTCAATTCATACCTGGGCTGAGAAAAGGCCAAACCAAGGGTTATACTGCTGTCTGGGTCCATGGAGCACCTGACTTGACCATTGAACTGACCGACAGGACCCCACCCCACAATAAAACCCCTGCTGACTCCCTCACCTCCAAATGACAACCATCACCAGCAAACAGCAACAAAACTCCAGAAGACCAACATGAAATAGCAGCAGACCATGCACAACAACCCCTGCCTATCCCCTCAGCTGTATTTTATTTAATTATCCCTTCAGCTTTGTTTTATAAAGAAAGAGAGGGTTTTCTTTTTTTGACTAAATACAGATCCCCGAACCATTAATACTAACAATGATCCTGTGAAACTTAAAGAGGGTCCCGTGAAGCTGTAGAGGTACCCCATGCAAGAATGTACAACCAACCCAGCAAAACCTCCACAATGGCAAACATACTTCCACCACTGTCACGGTTCCCATGTTTTGGTTCCCTCCCAGCCACTACCATTCAGCAACATTGCAATAGAAGAAAAAAAAATTAAGATTATATATTATATATATATATATATATATATATATATATAGAGAGAGAGAGAGAGAGAGAGAGAAAGATAGTTATACAAACCACCTGGGACTGACAAGCCCACCATACACCAGCAACCTGAGGCCTACCTATTCTCCTGTAATCCTACAGGTCTTCACAGACATGAACTCACCTTAGCAAGTTTACACCAAAATGTGACTCCTACCTCAGTTACACTTGACAAAACCCTCTAAGCCCCTCCCAACCCTTACCTCGTTCCCTCCTAAACCTCCCTCCATCCCATTTAACCCTACCCTCCCCTTATTCTCTTAATTCCTGCTAATCTATGTATCTAGCCCCATCTGAAGATGTCCCAGGACAAAATGGTCTGTTCCAAACCTCGTATATTTTTGAATGGACATAACTTTGAATGAAAAGTCATTCGGATGAAAACTATAGAAATCAATAAATGGTATTTCTAGTGTCATTTTTGATAATGGCAGTTGTTAGGGAAGCAGTTTAGAAGGCTTTATGTAGCTTGGCAATGCCTACTGTCACGTTGTACTCCCAAATTTGTATATTACTGAGTTTGTGCACCAACACTGATTCACTGTGTGTGGTATTGTCTTTTTTCCTCCATGGGTGTGCCTTTATTAAGGTATATATGTTGTGTAGAATGTTTTGAAGAATTGTTTTTTTTTTCCAGTCAAAAGTACCTACTGCTTTTTTCTTTCAGTCAAACCTGCCTTTGATGACATAATGTACAACCACATATACGTGTACAAATACTTGCAGATAAATATTTTGAGCATGAGCAATAATGCCATTCTAGTCTGCCAATATACTTAAACAGACATTTCCAGAATAAGTGTCCAAGTTGTAATTAAAATATTTAAACTAATGTATTAATATAATTTTAATATAATTTTGTAGTTTATTCCATGCATCAGCTAGTCTCTCAGAAAAAAATATATGTCTCTCATTCCTATATAATCTCCTACAAAGGTTGACAATTTTCTACCATGTTTTGATAACCCCAAATATTCCCAGAGATAGTTCTTTCTAAATGAACTACAAAACTAAGGTCTCTGCTTAAATATAGATATATATATATATATATATATATATATATATATATAGATATATATATGAAACACTGTACAATTCCATATGTTTTAATATTTCATAAAAACTTAAACGTTCACAAGCATGGATGCCCTTAGTATATTTCTGCTATATGCTCTTTAATTTACTTATACTAGTTTTTTTACAAGGTTTCCATAATATTATTCCATACATTACTTTGGATCTTAATGTAACTTACAAACAATCATTTCTTTATCAATCTTTTATAAAGTCTATAGTTTTATAACTATCATTAACCACCTGGCAGGGGTAACCATTTGTATTATCATTACCATGTCCAAAAACTGCAAAAGGGGCTGTGGATGGATTTTCATTGTTTCATATGTTATTTTTGGGCATTTCACTGGTTTATAAGTAGTTTAAATGTCTGTCTTATTGGAATATGAATATCAGTATTTCTGTTTACTGAAAACTACATACATTTCTTTCCTGTTTTATTCTTGTTAAGCCAGTGTTATTTTTTGTTGCTAAAATTCTTAATTCTTTGAATAAATTGTATTTGGAAAAAAAATAAAAATTATATTTTTTTCCATTAATTCTAAAAACTGAATTGTAATGTGCTGATACCTGTCAGTGATGAACATTTAGCAAAGGGAACTTGAAACTAGTAGGCCACGGTGGTGCAGCGGTTAGCGTTGCCTCACAGCAAGAGGTTCTCCCATTCAGTTCTCGGCTGGGGCGCCTTCTGTGTGGAGTCTGCATGTCTTCCCCATTGTCGAGTGATATTAAAGACATGCAGGTAGGTGGTTGTATGAATGGGTGTGCCTTCTTTGAAGGTTGGGCATTGGGCTGGCAACTCAGCACTGTAAAAATCAACTGCCAATCATTAGAGGACCGGAGTTTCACTGTGGCAAACCCTAACTGGGAAAAGCCGAAAGAAGAACTTGAAACTGGTGAATGAAGCTAAAAATAAAAAGCTTCACAGCCAGATTCAGTAACGTCTACACAGTCTCTTTACACCTACAGACAGGACTCAGACTGCCAATAATTGAAAACAAAAACATTCAATTAATTCTGTTGTGCAAAGCACAAACATGCTAAGGAGCGTTGCATGGCAGTTAACACAGAGAACTTAAGAATGAGTTGGAAATGTCATGTAACTAGTCTTGTTGCAGAAGGTATAAGTGTAGGGTTGGAGAACAAATTGTCCTGGGTTCTAGTACAGGGTGTGCAACCTATTTTTACTGTTGTGACAAGTGCAATCTATAGCAATGAACTGAAAAATAGGCAAATGTTATTTCAACATTCTTGGGGCAACAGGCCTAAGTGCAGGACTGACATACACATGGTCTTGGGTTATAATATGGGATATTCCATACATTTTCAATGTTGTTCTACTTTCTATTATATTCACTCTCAGTTATAACACTTTAGATAGTGGAGCTGATATGAATTATATGCATGAGGTATAAGACACCCTTATTGTGTATTCAGATGCATGACTGAGGGTATACTGTCTACTATATTTCTCTAAGTATAATTCTGCTATCTTGACTTGCATGGCCTTCACAATTACATAACACACATATACAAATGGATCTATATACAAGAACCTTGTCGGGTCACACACATATATGTGCAATACCTCAAACTGTCACCTGTATTTATGAATGATTCCTGACTATGTCTGAGCAGCACTTCTTCTGTAACAAAGATGGAAAATCAATGCTGTGGAAGAAAATGTTTTGTCACTTATACCTAGGTTTGAATCCCACACTGTAAAAAGCAATTTTACCAGTGTATAAAGGCAAAAACAAATGTGCCAAGTCATGACATTTATGCCCCAGTCCATGTCTGCAAACTTAACTCACCTAACAGTTACCTCAAAATTTTCGATATATATTTTCAAGCTACATCACCAATCACCCCTGAAACTAAAATCAAGTGTAAGATTAACCGTGCAATTTCAAGTATTTATGTCATCCCTTCTTGGCACTGTGGCAACATGGCTGGCATCATTGCTCCGGTTTGTGTACTACCAGTAAATGTGATAACCAGAATTGATAGCATAGTGTTCCATTGCTCTAGGTGAGGTATTAGACATGGGGAAGCTGGCAAGTTTAGGGTGCAGAAGTGGAGTGTTCAGGAGTCCAGAATATTTATTGGACTGCTGGTAAAGTGTCACAAACAGACTTCTGCAGTGGGACTATTCTGGCTCTCAGTACAAGTCTGAGTCATGGTGTAGTTTATCTCAGGCTGTAGCCAGTGCCACTGGCATCCCACTCACTGGAGAACAGTGTAGGCATCATTTTAATGACTTACTTGGGTCCAAAATGGATATCCTCGAACACTGGTTTAATGAATTTGAGACTGCAGACATCCCACAGCTGTATAAGTATGATAATAAGAGAGAATTTGTAATACTTAGAAAGCTAAATGTAGGCAAGACTGGTATGCATAATGCTGTTCTGTTCTTTTTTGTTCTTTCCCCAGCTAACACTGCCATAGATATGCTCATGTTGCTCGATTACAGAGACTGAGGAAAGCACGTGTGATGTATGCAGCACAAGTGAAATATTATTACAGCTTTAAAAGTTAAAAATATTTTTATACAGCTGTAATATAATCCTGAGATCGGCATATGATGGCATGACTTATGATGTGCATAGCATAGGCTTTTAATACCAGTGTAGATACTTGGTGGTCAAAGTTCAGATTGCTACATATGTGCGTTCCCAGTGCTTACATCACTGGGTTTCAGCATAGCAAGACTGTTGTCAATGCTGTAATTAGCAAGGAGTTCCACTTTGCAGAAGCCCAAAATAAAGGCACATTTTTGCATTTATTTGTAGATTGTGTGGCTTTTCCACCAATCATTTGCCTGCATTAACCCCCCCCTGTAGTATGTTGTCAACATAGGTAGACTCAATGATTGCACACAGTATGCAAGAATCAGCAAATGTGGTAATCCAAAGGCTGTGTACTTTAGTCTGAACTGTTGAGAAATCAATTCCAAACAGTAAAGGGCCAAGCACATATTCCTGAGGTACACCAGTAGTGACAGCTCTACTGGTACAGGTTGATTCACCAACTTTTACAGCATGTGTTCTGTCAGTGAGCCAATCAGTTACCCATCTAGTGACATAATGTTTAATACCAGCTGGGAGGGTTTCTCAATGATAGCTGCATGGGGGTTGTGTTCAAACACTAGGCCAGTTGAAGATAGCCAGTATGCACTCTCTTACCTTCATCCAGCCCTATCACACAGAATCATTGGGCTTTGGCAACATCATAGATTGCCTATCATGTGAATCATCACATACACCTTGTTGACATTGTTGAATGCACACTTCAACACAACCTCCACACAGACTATATTCCTGTGGAAGGGTGTACACCAACATGCACCCATCTGAGTTGGGGGGGAGCATCTGATGCATGCATGTATAGACACATGCTGACTCTCCTCATCTGTGAGGTCGAACAATACATCATCATGGACCTTTTCTAAATGGACACTAGTGATATCCTGACTGTGTGCAAAAGACCTGTGTGAGCTATTAATACTACATCATATCTGTCACATCTGTTAGATGCCCTCAAATAGGTCGTCAAGGGCATGCATGATGACAACACTATCATCCTTTTGAACTTGACAAGCCCAAGGCATTTGACACAAATACACACTGAGGTATTCACTCAGTACTGTCAGATGTAGTCATGTACACCTATATCACCAAGTAGGCAGACCATTGTATTACATACATGGCATCTAATTATGTTGACAAGTGTGAAGTGACCTACATTCAGGTCCATACATCAGGGCTGTCTGCTTGGCCCTTTCTTGTCCATTATTTAAGTGACATACATCACAGATGGCAAGCACATCTTGTGACCAAACAGCTATCTGAAGGACTACAGATTGTGGGTAATCATTGACTCCAACTGTGATATTAGTATAATACAGACAGTATCAAGATGCACCAAAGATCACTGCCACAGCCATGACAACACATTCAATGACATAAAAACATGGGGGTATTTGTCACATTGGGAAAACAAACACACAACCCAAGTATAATATGAACATCACACCCAATAATGGGTATGTGACCTGTGTCCTGGGGTAGATGGTAAGTGGAACATCCAGCAGCATATGGTCACAGGACTGACTACTACCTTCTATGTAACACAACTACTGAGTATGTGAAGGACATCCACATCAGAGGCCATAATACCTCCATATGTCAGAGCCTTTATCACACCAATAACTGATTACAATGCACCCTTCTTTGTATACCTCCTTACACATCTTCCAGTGGTGTGCAACTGAAGTTTACCACCTTTGTTGCAGTGAGCTGTCACACATCTTATTGGCCATATCTAAGTATTCTTTTTGTGGCATAAACATTACTGTCTTATGGTGTGGAACCCCCATTAAGTTGTTACACCAGATGCATGTGTGCTACCTGTTCCGGTGATGCACACAGTACATACATATGACAACATTAAATGGCATAGGTAACATTCTTGACAGTGTTGGTTGTGCTGCCATAGCTATATCTATATATATCTATATGTATATCTATCTATGTGTGTATATATATATATATATATATATATATATATATATATATATATATATATATATATATGTATTCACTTCAGAAGCTCGAATTAACAAAATCTCGAACTGCAAATAACCGAAACCAAAAGATCGAGTTTCGGAAACTCGAACTTCTGAAGCAAAACCAAGAAAAAAAAAAAAAAGACAAACCCCCCCTACTTAAATATACCAACTCCAAGATTGCGCTACAGTGGGGAAATGGGAAATCTCCCATCTTTCGCTGTATGCGGAAGCGCAAAACGGAAGATTTCTCATTTCCTGTCAACACCGCAAAAAAAAAATAAAACATTACGTACACACAGAGCGTACAAGAATCCTTGCCTCTGTGTGCACGCAATGTATTAAGGTAAGTAAACTCTTATTTTTAAACACTACACATATTCGATTTACTGAAATCTCGATCATATGGTCTCGACCATATGAAATTCGAGGTTTCAGTAATTCGATTATGTGAAGTGTTCCTATATATATATATATATATATATATATATATATATATATATATATATATATATGCCATGCACACCAGTCAGCTAGCCTGTATTGATCATAATGTTGCATACAGGTATTGCAGTGTCCCTCCCAACACCTCCAGCAGATGTTACGGTGCAAGAACAGTGTGTGTGATTACCCTCATAGAATGTGGACATGTCATAATATTTGTACAAGTGTGCTTGTGCAGAATCATCTCTGATCACTCTAAATCACATATGTTATGTCAGAGGCATGGGGTTACTGGTGGCATTATTCTGATACTGTCCATGATTGTGCTTGGTTCTTTTAATGTTGTCCGTGAGCCTTTACCGTGTCCCACTTGCTGGTGATCTCTGCTGAAATTACACTCATATTCAGTCAAATCAGTTTGCACAGCTCGACAATATGCATCCTATCCCAATTGTAAGTAACATCCCTGATAGATGTCCGCTGCATTGTTCATGTAAGGACGCTTATCACACATTGACATCCTTTCCATTGTTATATCACCTTGTGTGACAGTCACATAATACACATTTTCACTGTGCAGTCCCTACTGTACCATATTAATATGTGTTTGGTGTTGCTGCTACAACTGTCTTCCATTGACATGCCCTCATCTGCTGTACATTAGGTTGTGTCACCTGTCCTCTTTCCCTTTGTTCATTCCTACAATAGATCTGCTTGTCCCTATTCAATACCCACACTTCCCCTGAATGTTTATTTTACATGGCAGTCCATGTATCCTTACAGGTCATTTACACAACTAAAGAATGCCAGGAAATGGATTTTTCAATACTCTGCACTGTATACACTCTCCTGTACTGTGCTTGGACTATATACTTTACTATCATACCTCACAATTGTCCAGATTTTCACAGATTGCAAATATTTTTGCCTTATATGTCTTTTGCTGTGTTCCTTATCAAATTTGTGGTTTTCTACCATATCACTGGGATGTTCTCAGGACTGATGTGACTCAATAAGTACATACAATTAAGTTTCAGACGTCAAATCCTTAAGGAAAATGTATCTTAACACATACCCCTTGTTATTCTAGCGCATTTCTAAAGAGAAAATATATCACACCTGTCCCTGTTTCTGAAAGCAGCAAAAAAAATCATGAATGTGGAGTCAGGAAGTAAATAAAAAAATTTTAATCATAAAACAGCAAATGATTAAACAACAAACTATGAGCACTTTCGGCGAAACTCGGAATTCCTGGTCCAGCGTCTACTGATTTGCTATTTTACTACTTAGTCTTGTGTTGATTGGCTATCCAGGACTATTGCCCACTCTTCATTGGATTGCTGTCTTCTTATTTTGTTAAATTAACATCTCATTATTTTTTTGTCTATTCCCTTCTCATATACATTCTATTCCAGATGTCTGTAGCCACGATATGCGGACAGACTTGATTATGTGCGTATGCATTATCTACATTAAGCCTCACAAATGAGCCGTTTTTCTCTTTGCCATTCTGTAGCTGTGTAATGCAGGCAGGTTCTGTGGTTGTTCTTGTAGTGTCCATTACAGATCTTCTTTTAGGTCATATATCTTTCAATTGGCATATTTTATTTACAAGTTTACCCTCTATGATCTTGCACCTGCAACCATTTAAACGGGCAGGCATAATTAGGAGATTTTACCATTAAGCATAAATTGATGTCCACTGCCATGTAAATGGGTGGATGACAGTATTAACATCATCATTTGTTAACCCCCTTTTATAAGTATTCTATCCAGGTGTCTGTAGCCAGAATATTTGGACAGACTTGATACTGTGTATATGCTCTACCCATATCAAACCCCATAGATGTGCTGACTCATGTAATAACAGAGAAAAGTTCCATTTCGTCTTTTTGCAGTTGCATAATGTAGGTGTATTTCATGGCTGTTTTATCAATATTTCTAAACTGGCCCTTTTCTACACCTCTGGGTATATTACATTTATACGTTTATCTTGTTTATCCCTTAGCACTCATAGCCATGCAAATGGACAGGCGTAATCAGGAGATTCTGTTATTTGGCATAAACTGGAGTCTACAACCTTGAAAAACGGGCATTCCCCAACCCATTATTCCTATAATAAAGTGGCCTACCCAAGATACACAAAGAACTAAGCAATCCACTATTAAAACCAATAGTTTCAGGAAGAGGCTGGATTACTGAACTCATTTCCATATATGTGGAGAATGAGCTAAAAAATGCTGGTCACGACGAATACAGTCTTAATAGACTCTGGCAGCTTTCTAGTTTCTCTTCATGAAAAGATGTGTAATGTACCCAATACCTCAAATTTGATCTTGGTAACAATGGATGTTGTAAATCTTTTCACTGTGATTCCCCACAACTATGGACTAGAGGCTATTAGGAATCTAGCCCTCTCAAAGGGACAGAAAACTGATGTTGTTTGCTCCTTTCTTGAATTGATCCTAGAGAATAACTTCTTTATCTATAGGTTCATAGGTTCCTGAAGGCATTTATAAGCCTAGCTGGAATGTATTGGCTTTCGCCGCCCCCTTAGATTAGTTCCCTGTGCCTCTGTCCAGCAGAGCCATTGAAGTGATCCCCGGGGTAAACTTTCTGTTTCCCATCTGCTCGTCAATGTTTCTCTTGAAGAGTGTTAGTGAGGAGCTCTGCCTAATGTAGATTGGAATCTTGTTCCAGAGCATGGGAAGTCTCTGGGACAGGAATTTATCCCTCCACCATGTCCTATTTATTGTTGTGGTGAGGTTTAGATCCCTGGAGCGTGTGGCTCGAGGGGATATGGTTTTCTTTAGGTGGAGCATGTCCATCAATTCTGTGTTGGACATGACCTTGTATGTCAAGCAGAGGTCACCTCTGAGTAGGTGGTATGCAACCGAGTACAGCTGGAGTTTCTTCAGTCGAGCTGCATAGGGCATCTGCTTGAGGCCAGTGATCCTCTTGGTGAGGTACGTCTGTGGTCTTTCCAGTTGTTGCAGGTGTCTTGTAAGGTACATCCCAAATGGGGCATTGTACTCTATGATGGGTCTTATGAGTGATGCGTAGAGGGGCCCAATGACCTCTTTCGATCTGAATGCAAACCCTTTTGTGATTAGGTGGGCCACATAGAAGGATTTTCTAAACACGTTGGCAATGTGATTATCAAAGGAGAGGTCACTATCTACTTGGATCCCCAGATCCCTTATTACGTCTTCTGTATTTAGGGGGCTACCACCTATGTGGTAGTTTGTGGGTACTTTGTTTTTTCCAAAGGGGATGACTATGCACTTTTTGGCATTTAGCTTGAGGCTATGGTTTTGACACTAGGTATCTGTCTCAGTGAGACCCTTTTGGATGATTTCTGTGTCAGCTGGAGAGTCAATTATAGCTCCTAGTTTGCAGTCGTCTGCGAACCTGGTCAGCCATAGTCCTCCTGTGCTTGCCTGTACCTCTGAGAAGTATATACCTAACAGGAGGGCATATACTATGGGAACACCTTCTAATGGCAAACATGGGGGGGTAGCAATGGGCACCCCATGTGCCAACAGTTATTTGAACCTAGTTCTAGCCCAATAGGAAACAACATATGTCCTGAATGACATCAACCCCTGGAAGAAGAATATACTCTATTATGGTTGTTTTGTTGACGATGTCTTCCTCCTCTGGGATGGAGAGAAACAAGACCTTGAGGACTTTAGCAACTACCTAAATTCTTCTACTACCTTCCTGAAATTTACCTTTGATCTCTCTAAATCTGAGATTAACGACTTGGATATCACGTTGACATTAGATGGAAGCAGTGGCATCCACAGTAAGATCCATCGCAAGACCACCTGGCATAACCATTAGCTCTACAGAGACAGTATGCACCCAAGTCATATCTTCAAGAACATTATGGAAAACCAAATGATTAGGGCCTCAAGGTGATGTACTGAGGAAGAGGTCTATAAATCTGAATGTCTCTCCCTCCAGTCAAATCTTAAGGAAAGAGGCTGCAGAGAGAAAGACCTAACAAGTAAACCTAACCTGTCTCTAGATGTATGGAATAAAACACATCCATGTCTTTCCAATATTAACATTACATCTGATTCTACCAGATCTACTACCAATAGACTCACTCATTCAAAAGCTAAAAGTAAAGTTAACTGCATTCTCACTTACAGCTCTGACAATAAAGAGATCTGACAAATTATCAAGCAATTTTGGCTGGTCCTCCTTGAAAATGATAAGATTAAGGAAATCGTCAGAGAAACACAGAGGTTTGTTTTTAAAAACAAGAGCAACCTGAAACAGTTGTTATGTCAAAAGGATGGCTTCCAGAGAACTCCATCCATTCTCACCTAAGGTACACATAAATGTGGGAGATGCAAAGCATGTCAGTGTATAGATGGGACAACAGTTTTGTCCATCCTAATACGAATAAACTCTATCACTTTAGGGTAGCAGCTACCTGCACAAAACAATATCTAGTATACCTTGCGACATATTGTAATTGTCCTTCGTTCTACATAGGAAAGACTGATCAGCAATTCAAGAATAGAATTTTACATCATATAAGGGACATCTCCAAATATGATCCACACAATAGTCTTGCTTGTTATGTTAAAACATATCCCACACAAAACTTTAATTTTAAAGCAATTGAAGTTATCCACCTAACATCCAGAGGAGGAGATTGTTCACACCATATTGAAATATCTGTACAACATTAGTTCTCAATACCAATAGCAGAAGTTCCTTTATTAGGCTAATCTTGACCTCAGCAAAACCTAGGTCATTTCAGAGGTACTACTTTATATATCATATCCATATTCATTGTTGTGAATAAGTTGTTTATATATTAGGGTGGTGGGTGGCCATCATCCCTTTCCATCCCATTCATCCTACCCTACTTCATACCAGAGTCAAGTTGTGTCAATAAAATATCTCAATCTTTTTCTTTTCAGGTTTTTAATTGATGTTCCAACCATATAGAGATATTCTCAGTCACCCACCTCCCCTCCCCTCCTGTATGGGTCTCCAGGGGTGGTGGGTTATGGGACTTATGAATCTTCTTAGGGAGTGCTAGAAGACAGAAGTGCTTTGAGAATAAAGATTTTAAGGAATAGCAGTGTCCTTGCCACGTTTTTTGGACCATATTGAAATATGTGAGATGAAATGGATTACAAACATGAGGAGCACTCGGCCACCTGGTCTGAATAACTTGATTCCACTCAAATCAGCCCTCAAAAACAGCAGACTTACAGTACATGAATAATAATTTGTTTTTTCTATCCAATTGAGGACCCATGCTACACTATATGTACATTTTTTGTAGATTTATTTGGGCCGCCATTCATAGTTAGGGTCCTGTTAATTTCCTTCTTAGATTTCCCTGTTGTTCATTTGAGTCACCAATAGTCCTAATCTAACCAGGGTAGTGTATTTTATGAGTTTGATTTGTCTTTGGTTGTATTTTCTACAATATTTTCTATCTTGCCTTATATTACTATTGATTATTAGTGATTGGTCCCTTTTTAGATTTTATATTTTGTCTTGTTTTACATTAGTATAGTTTATTAGCGACTGGTGTCCCTTCTATTATCCCCTTTCTCTCGGCTTATAGAAGAGTATGGCATTCAGTGCACTCAAATCTGCAGCCAGTTATATCTTCATGTTAACAACATTCCAAGATTTTAATAACGAGTGTTATTATCTTTTATGTCTCTAAGTGGACTGAAATAGATGCATAATTCATTGTGTATTTTAGATAATTCACTTAACGATTTTAAAAATATTATAACTTATGTCTTAACATGCATGACTAGACTGCATTTTATTGTACACATGGTCTTGTGTCCCACATGTTTGCTTTATTTTCTCTACTTTACTCATGGTATAGTATTGCATTTCATGGCAATAAAACCTAAGTTGTTTCTTTGGGATGTTATGTCACTGGCTAAGCCATACGACCTAAACCCTAGATTGGCTACATTATCCATACGGTAATTCAATGTGAAATTTTGATGTCTCACTTAATGTTTTAAGTAGTATCATAACTTTTGTTTATGCATAATGCATGTAATTTTCATGATCAGTCCACATTTCATTGTTTTTATGATTTTACGATTCATATGTTTGTTTTAGTTTTTGCCACTTTGCCCAGACGCAGTATTGCATTTCATGACAATTCAACTTAAACTGTCTCCATGGGCTGTCATGCCATTGGCCATGCTGTGCAATCTAAGCCTTAGATTCGCCATAATTTTTAGGTTTATTGATTTGTTCTACCAGCAGCTGCTGAATTGCAATTGATCACTCATTGATTGGCTACTCAGGAGTACTTCATGCCCCCTATTATTAATTACTAATTATTCACAGTATCGCTGAACCCAATGTTGCACTATACAGTGTCTATATTAATGTACTATTTAAGCTATAATTATTCGAAAGGACATGTTTGTCTCATTTAATGATGCAGCTTTATAGTTTATGCTTGTTTATAATGAATGCAATTTTAAATGAGTTTCTGATTGCATGTTGGTTCTTTACATATGTTTCTCATGATTTTACTCATATTCCACTCAAATGGCAGCATAATCTAAGCTACCCTCATATTGGGCATTTATATTATTGGCTATATTACCCAATGCGTACTTGTGATTGGTCATACCATTCACATATTTAAATTTAAGGGATAGCCACCTTAGCGTCTACTGATTTGCTATTCTACTACTTGGCCTCATGTTGATTGGCTTCCCAGGACTATTCGCTATCCTCTATTGAATTATCTCCTTATTTTGTTAAATTAACATCTCATTATTTTTTGTTTATTTCTTCCTTATATATATTCTATTCCAGATGTCAGTAGCAGCGATATGTGGACAGACCTGATTATGTATATATCTATTATCCACATTAAGCCTTGCAAATGAGCTGTTTTTTCTTTTTGCCATTGTGTAGCTGCGTAATGCAGGTGGGTTTTATGGTTGTTCCTATAGTGTCCATTACTGATCTTCTTTTAGGTCAGATACCTTTCATTTGGTATATTTTATTTATAAGTTTATCATTTATGATCTTGTACCTACAGCCGTGCAAACAGGCAGGCATAATTAGGAGACTTTGCCATTAGGCAAATTCATGGTCCAGCGTCTACTGATTTGCTATTTTACTGCTAAGTCTTATGTTGATTGGCTATCCAGGACTATTCCCCACCCTTCATTGGATTGCTATCTTCTTATTTTGTTAAATTAACATCTCATTATTTTTTTGTCCATTCCCTTCTCATATACATTCTATTCCAGATGTCTGTAGCCACGATATGCGGACAGACTTGATTATGTACGTATGCATTATCTACATTCTTCTTCTTCTTTTTCTTTCAACTTTTCCCGGTTAGGGGTTGCCACAGTAGATCACCAGTCCACTCATGATTGGCAGTTGAGTTTTACGGTGTCGACTTGCTAGCCCGGTGCCCAACCTTCAACAGAAGGCACGCACACTCATGCCTAGGGCCAATTTAGAGTCTCCAATCCACCTACAGCATGTCTTTGGGATGTGGGAGGAAACCGGAGCACCCGGAGGAAACCCATGCGACCACAGAGAGGACATGCAGACTCCGCACAGAAGGCGCCCCAGCCAAGGATAGAAATAGAGAACCTCTTGCTGTGAGGTGACAATGCTAACCGCTACACTACCATGGCCGCCCATGCATTATCTACATTAAGCCTCGCAAATGAGACATTTTTCTCTTTGCCATTCCATACCTGCGTAATGCAGGCAGTTTCTATGGTTGTTCTTGTAGTGTCCAGTACTGATCTTCTTTTAGGTCATATACCTTTCAATTGGCATATTTTATTTAAAAGTTTACTCTCTATGATCTTGCACCTGCTGCCTTTTAAACGGGCAGGTGTAATTTGGAGATTTTACCATTAGGCATAAAGTGATGTCCGCAGCCATGTAAATGGGTGGATGACAGTATTAACATCATCATTTGCTAGCCCCCTTTTATAAATATTCTATCCAGGTGTCTATAGCCACAGTATGCAGACAGACCTGATTGTGTGTATATATGTTCTACCCATATCAAACCCCAAAGATATGCTGACTTATGTAATAACAGAGAAAAGTTCCATTTTGTCTTTTTGCAGCTGCATAATGTAGGCGTATTTCATGGCTGTTTTATCAATATTTCTAAATTGGCCCTTGTCTACACCTCTGGGTATATTAACATTTATAAGTTTATCTTGTTTATCCCTTAGCACTCATAGCCATGCAAATGGACAGGCGTAATCAGGAGATTCTGTTATTTGGCATAAACTGGAGTCTATAACCTTGAAAAATGGGCAGATGACAGTATTAACACCACATCTTGCCTATACTTATTCAAATCAAATAGGTGTTTATAGTTGTAACCAGTGATTCCAGATGTGACCTAAAGTTTAACTTATGCAGCTTAACAGGGAATCACATTCATGGGCTTTGGAGTGATTCAGTGATTGGAGAATGAATTTTTTGCTAATCTCTGATTGGATTTTTACTTTAAGTTACATGTTACTTCCTGAGTATGAGCCCTGTACCTTTTCTATTGGTTATGTAATGAAGGTGTGTCTAGTGTTTGCACCATGACTGGTTATTTATTTTAAGCAATAGGAGCTTTTGCAATTTTAAGCTGATGAAGGCTTGTTTTGCTGAAGCACTCATCGTTTTAGGCCTGTTTGTTGTTTTATCATTTGCATTGTTTATGATTAAAGTTTATCTACTCCCTGACTCCACAGCTTAATTTTAATGTCTGCTTTGCCGTGGTGATGTATTCAGGATTTTTTTTGCTACTTTTGGACCATTTTGACCTGAATTGTGTTCAGCACAAGTTGGATTATATTTTCTTTTGCTGTCCCTGTTTCTGGGTCATTATCCCCCCATTATGTTGGACTTTGTCCAGAAGACTTGCACTAGATATTGAGAGCTATGAAAACTATTGTCTGTTAAGCTCTGGTGATCATTGTGGAATTCCATTCAAAACAGCAGACCTTCAGCTCTGACTTAAACAAGATTGCTATATGTCTTCACTTACAAGGTTTCCTGGCTGGCAACACTGTTCCACAAGGATCCATCCATGGTCTTTCCTTTTTAACATTTTCATAAACAATCTTTACACATCATCTGAACAAGCATCACTTATACAACAGGCTGATAATTCTCCTCTAATCTGCTCCTCTGAGAGCCTACCCCAGCTACAGACTCTCAACCAAGATGTCTTTAACTCAGTGGAAAACTGTCTCTCTGACAATAAACTTCTATATTCCTTAAAAAAATGCTTTTATTTTTCAATATATCTCATATCCACAAAAAAAAAAAAATCAAAATCTCCCCTCTAAACAATACTAACACTGAAGTTGTTTCTTTCACTAAACTCCTAGGTGTAACAATAGATAATCTAAAGTTTGATCTCCACATACAAAACTGTATTTAAAGTCATAAAAAACAGGTATGCTTTATAGAGCTAATAAATTTCTTACAATCCCAACTGGAACAGCTCTAGACAACACATTTACCTTCTCTTATTTGTGGCTCTCCTATCTTGACCATTCTATAGTCCGCTTCAAAAACCTAAACTAGAACAATGCTATAATTAAGTTACCAGTTTTGCAGCCAGCTAGTCTTACCATATGCACCATGGTTCTGTACTTAAATCACTAAAGTGGCTTGAACTACCCCATTACCTAGCATTCACACAACTACTGCTAGCACACAAAATAATATACAACCATTCTTTCTGCCCAGCTATCAGCAATATGCTCCACCACTATCTTCCAAATCAACCCCTTTGCTCAACTGACAACTACTTGAAATTTATAAACCAAAGATATCTATAGAGCACAGCTTATATTCAAACTGTATTACCTAATTTTGAAACTCCATCCCAGGCCTTCTGAGGTCATTACATAACAGACATTCATATAAGCCTTTATCTAAGTAAATCTTTTTCAGCTTTTTGCTGTATTCCTGTACCATACTAGGCTAATACCAAAATGCCTCTTCCTTTTCATCATGTGCTCACATTCCTTATGCTATCTTTCTTATTTAATCTGTCTCAAACTGATATTTCTGGTACCCTTATTGGTCTACATTGGCCTGTCACTCTCTACTACTTCACCATACTATTGTTTAACATGTTCAAATCAATATTTCCTCTCATGTAACTCTATAGATAGAAGCTTTTACCTTCTGTCACAAATACTATCATTTTTTTTCTTTGCACGCTCATTTTGTATTTGTCTTGTATAATTTTCTTTTCTTTTTCTTTCATAATTTATTTCAAATGCTTTTATCTTGTCTATTTTCTATAGATCTGTTTCATGTTTATATTTGTTTCTTTCATCCATACACCCACAACCTCTTTTCCCATGTTTGCACATGGGGTTGAGGTAACACTTTAACAGTGCCAATCATCTAGAGCCAAAGTTTACATTGCTAGGTGGCTAGCCCTTCTGTGGTAGTTCTTCCACACCACACTCACAGCTGTGGCCAATTTTACTGAGTCCAATCTACCTAAAGCATGTCTTTGGAACATGGGAGGAAATGCATGTGAACACAGGGAGGACATGCAGACTCACCAAAGAAGACACCTCAGCATCGAACTGGAGAACCACTTGCTGTGAGGGGACAACTCTATCCATTGTGCCACTGTGTCACCCATTCTTACCATTGTATATTTTATTGTGTGTGACTATGCTCTATTGTTGTAATTTGTATTTTGTGGAGCTTTTCTCCCTGGGCCTCCACTGAAAATGTGCTCTTGGCCAGTTGGACTTTCCTGGTAAACAAATGTCAATAAATAAAATAAATAACAGCAATACTAAAACAGAACTTCAAGACTAATGGTTTATATAGACTTTCAGGGGCATTCATAAAGTTACCACAAAGTGTACACAGAGTGTACACTTTGTGTATCCTTTCTGAATTCAAGAGCAGCCCTACCACTTTGCGGGAAACTTTATGAATCCTCCCATTTGTGTTTGCTTTTAATAGAACAGATCAATTAATTATCAAACTTTACAAGATAGACTTAACAGTGTATCTGATTATGTGTTTATAGAATGTCTCAAGTAAAAGAACTGGGTCAATTTTGTATAAAAACCGATAAAGAGGAATTTAAGGATATGGACAGGAAATATATCAGAAAATCTGTTTTGAGCCCTAGCTTTTGTATTTTTTCCTTATCCACAGGACCTCACTGGGCAGCTTTATTATCAGCATTCGGTTGGCTCATTCACTCTGCAGAGATAAATGTCAGACATTCTAGGGATAGGTAAGTGCTGTATGGTCTCTTTATTCTTACCATTAGAGCCCTATCAACGTATTAATTTCCCAAATATAAGAGCTGAGGTCCTGTTTGGTCCTGCAGGGTGTCCTACACTCTTTAAAGGTGGTACATCACCTTCCATATTGCTGGCTCACAAAACTCTGAAATTACTGCTATCTGAGGACACCCTGACCTACAAGTGTGACTGCACCTTGGTGCATACCTCTCAACCTCTTAGCACAAAAAAAAAATCTGGACAAAGCCAAAAATAGTGGGGGGACAAAGCCCCAAAAATAGGGACAAATTTTAAATATTGCTCTTATAAATTTAAAAAGTTGCTAGAATAAAAGGTCTTGTGTTACCATGCATTTTCTGAAGGATATAAATTCTGAAACTCAAATGCCTTTCATTATTTAATAAATCCAATCCTTTCTGATTTGCCACAAAAATATAGGAATCTACAAATTTTGAGTAAAAAAATCTAGACATTCTCCGAAAATCTGTACAGTTGACAGGTATGTCTTGGTGGCATTGGCTCCCTAGTCTCCTACTCCATAGGTGAAATTGATATTGCTTTCTGTGGATGACATCAAAGTGGTAGACCTGCCCCACCTCGCTCCCTCCAGGATGGGCAAGCCAGCAGTTGCCACTCATTCCTATCCTCCCTGGCAACACCCTATAGGTATCCAAGCTGCTACTCAAACTCAGGTAACCTGCAGTTATGTAAGTTCTTTATCACTTTGTGCCATGGATCTATCTGAGTTTTGGGCCCTGACCCTTTAGCTTGCATTTGAATAATATAACTCAAAACGTGAAGATCATACATAAACCAGGACTCATTCATAAGAATAACATACACAAATAAAATGAACATAACAGCCATAGTTTAAAGGAGAACAATTTATTAATAGAATGTAAGTATGTAAGTGCTCAAGATGGTACTTCCAAAGAAGGGCTATGTTCATTTTATTTGAGTAATATAAATATGCTAGCTAATATTTCTTTCCTTTATCTAAATGGTCTTAAATTAGAAAATGCATTGCAACCAGTGAGATATCAACACTATATAAACCTATTTATGAGGTCATTATACATGGACAGAAGAAAACAAATGGTAATTAATCCAGGAAAAACAAAGGACATTCATTAGTGAAACAAGAAAGATCTCATGTGTGCAATGTCAGTGGTTATGAGACAATTATGACATACAAAGACTTTAGTATATTAGATGAAGAATTACATTTAACAGAGCATTTAGAATTGGTAATCATAGGATCATAGGTTCATAGGAGGTTACTAGGCTATCGACCCAGACGTCATTTCAAGCCTGGCCATTTCAGCCCAATGTAATAACAATGATACTCTACTCAATACTTAGGATTGTTTTTAGTAATGACTTTTCATGTCCAGGAGGGTTGTGGGCACTATCCCTGGTAAGAATTTATGGTGTCCCATCCACTTGTTCAGGCTTGTTTTGAACATGTCATAGAGGTGCTTTACTTCACATGTATTGGCAGCCTATTCCAAAGATGTGGCAGTTGCTGGGAGACAAATCTGTCCCCCGAGCATGTCCTATTGATGTCGCAGGCCATATTTAGGTTCTTGGAATGGGTAGCTTTAGTCTCATTTGATTTATGGATGTGCAGCAAATTCATTAGGTTTGGGTCGGGGATTGCTCTGTAAACCAAGCATAAGTCTCCTTAAGAAGTCTATATGTCATGCATATGCTGGATTCCCTTGATCTTTGTTAGAAACCTCTGAGGTCTCTCCATTTGCTACAGGTGCTTTGTACTTTACATCCCAAAAGGGGCATTATACTCAATTATGCACCTAATTAGTGAAGAGTATAGAGGGGTTATAACCTCCTTTGCTCTAGAGGCAATGCCTTTGCTAATCAAGTGTGCTGCGTAGAAAGCCATC
Source organism: Protopterus annectens (assembly GCF_019279795.1). NCBI lineage: Eukaryota > Metazoa > Chordata > Ceratodontiformes > Protopteridae > Protopterus > Protopterus annectens. Next base: position 1,481,756,642 of record NC_056741.1, on the reverse strand, counting down.
CTTACTACATTAGGCACATGGTGCTCAAAGTTAAGATCACAATCCACTTCTGATTCCAGACTCCTTGCAACTTCATAGGTACATAGGGTATTGTTCTTAATTTGATAGTGTGAAGGGACATTGTTTTTACTGAAAGGAATGATGATGCATTTTTTCATTTGGTTTGAGACCACGACTAAGACACCAGTCGTTAGTCCTCCTGAAATATACTGACATCATTTGGGGATTCTATAATTCCACCCAGTTTGCAATTCTCTGTAGACTTGGTCAGCCACAGCCCCTTAGTTTTGGTCTGAACTTCTGAGAAGTATATACCAAGCATTAGTGGGCTCAGCACTGACCCTTGTGTCACCACACTGGTAACATGTCTGCTGGTTGATGTGGAGTCACCTACTTTAATAGTGTGTGACCGGTTTGTGAGCCAGTTGGCAACCCATCTTACAGCAAAGGGGTTTATATTCAATTTGCTAAGTTTATCAGTAATGCCTGAGTGTGAGATTGCATCGAAGGCCTTGGCCAAGTCAAGGAATACTGTGTGCACAAATATGCCTTCATCAATGGCCCTGCTCACATTTTCAAAGAAATTCACTAGGTTTAACAGGCAGGATCTTCCCTTGAGAAAGCTGAATTGGGTCGGATCCAGGGTTTAGAGGTCACCTATGTCTTTATTTATGAGGTCCATGATGATATGTCTAATGGTATTACAGATGAGACTAGTCACATTTATGGGTCTGTAATTCCCCGGGTCTGTTGCTTAGCCACCTTTGTGCTGTTCTCCATTCTGCAGGAACAAAGCCTATGTTTAGGCTGTGATTGAATAGGGTACTTAATGATGATGCTAGCTCATGTTTTAGTTGTTTATAAGACAACCTGGGATGCCATCTATTCCCTTAGAGGCTGTGTTTTTTTTTCCTTAGACAAGGCTTTACTGACCTGCCCTTTGGATATGTATGGTGGGGGGAGTTGGGGGCAAGGTTTGTGATAAGTTTGGAGGGGATGAGGGAGTGAAATTTTCACCACATCTGTCCACCAGCAGGTTTGCTATCTCTGCAGGATCAGTGTGTATGATACCATTAGTCACTAGTTTGGCACATGCTTGGGTCCTGCCATTTAGGCTGCATAAGTAGCTGTAAAAGGCCTTATGGCTATCCTTAGCTGTGATTGCTAAGTTTTTCTCAAAGTTACTGTTAGATGATTTGACATGTTGCCTTACTTGCCTGTTGAGACTGAGGAGGATGCCTTTCCATTGTTGGGGCCTCGCCTTAGTTTTCTTAGACAGCAACTTTTGTTGTAAAGTTTGTTGATGGTGGATGTCCACCAGGGTGGCTTGTTTTTATTTGGGGATCTGGCTTTGATTCTATCAGGAGCAGTCTATACACTTATACAAGTGACCGTACAGGGCTTTAGTGTAAGCTTTGGTATAGTGACCACTTCCAACTAAGTGTGGGGTTTGGAATACATTTATACCTTCCCCTAGGAGGGTATAGTTTGCCTTGGTGGCTTTTTATAGTCTGACTTCGCCCTTTGTGAGTTCTGGTGTTAGCGCCAGTTTGAAGGCGACTAATTTGTAGTCAGATTTAACTGATGAGGGTCTAACATTTGCAGTGGTGCATCTGTTTGTCATGTTAGGGAGGACCAGATCTAGTATGTTTGTTCCTCTTGTTGAGGTTTGAACAATATGTTCCAGGGCATTTTAGTTAACAAAGTCAAGGAACTTTTGTGTTAATGACTTAGGGCAAGAGTAGGTTTCCCATGGGATAATTGACATCCCCCATGACCAGAGTGTTTAGCAATATTTGGAATGACTCCAGATTGGTCAAGTAGGCCTCATGCACATCACAATCCATGGAGGGGAATCTATAACCATATATGACTTGAATGATGGTCTTACCCACAGTAATCTGCACCTGGAGTACCTCCATGAAACTGTACTATCTAACTAGTGGGGAGGTGAATTTATCTCTAATATATAGAGACATCACCTCCTTTGGTACTCAAACATTTGTTTTGTGATCTGAAGGTGTGGCAGGCATTGTAGCCTTGCAAGGCGGGGTACTGTCTGAGACCTTGAACCAGATTTCTGTCACTGCACAGACATCTACATCTTCCAGTGATAGGAGCGCTTCCAGAGTGTGTTGTTTTTGGTTTAAGCTCCTAGTATTTAGCAGCATAACCCTTATTTTGTTATGACTGGCAATTTTCACTTTGACAATTTTGTTTTTGAGACCTTGCCTAAAAAAGGCACTATGGGGGAGACAAGAGCCTTTGTCAGTAGCTGAAAGCCTAGTGGTGCCAGGTGCAAATCATCTCTGGCAAAGCAGCGAGTTTGTTGACCATGTCATCTCAGGCTGAAAAAAACTGGATTCCCTTTGAATGACATGAAAAACTAAGCCAGTTATTGAAATTGATAATTTTTTGTTTATACTGTGGCATCATTCTAGGTGAGGGTAATAATATGCTGCTCAAGGCTAGGGACATACCTCCCTGGGACACATACTCAGAGAGCTCAGCCATGTCTTTCTTTATATAGTCCAGGTCATTCACTCCAACATGAGCTATGATGGAGTCATAATGGTAGTGACTGCTGAGAGACCTGAGTGTGCACCCATGATTTGATGAATCCTGACACTGGACAAACAGCTGACTGTGACTTTCTCCTTATCTAACCCAGTTATAAAAGAATGCATTAAGATTTTGAGGTGTGGGAGAAGGTGCATTAAATCAAGGAACACAAGTATACTGAAGACCATATCTGATTCCTTGACTCAACCTAAGTTAAAGTATTGCATCACACTGTGGTACATTTTTCCCTAGAAAATTAATCAAAAACTGGAAAGTGTGAAATATGTATATTCAAAACTATAATTAATTAATGTAAAGATAATCATTAATTTACAGGGAAATATTTTAAAACCTGGATTTATTTTCTATGTCATGTAAACACGTGTATACAGATCTGAAGGTATAGAAAGCTCAGAAAGGCATATTCAAAAATAGTAGAACAATGAAATGGTTTCCTGACAGAGTTGTAAATGAGTGTAACATATTCAAACAATTGGGTATGGATAATAAGAATTTCAATAAGTTTAAACACTTTATTAACAATTCAATTCTTACTTTATAGCTAGTACAGTGTCCGTGACCAAGGATTCCCCACCATCTAATCCCAACCGTGTCCAACAGCCACAGGTCATGACATCCATTTTCATCTTCAAACCTGTGCCCACATCCTAAATAAAACTACTCTTAAACAAACACATACTACTTGACTTCAGCTGATGAACTTCCAAGTGAGAACCTTAAATTAGCAGCCAATAGCATTGCCTGTCCTGCCTCAATCCTTATAAATAGTTCAGTCTAAGAATGCCACATTCCCTCTGCCTAGAAAAAAACATACTTCATCCATTTATACAAAGGAAGAAATTCAACAGACATGAATAACTTTGGATGCATAGCAATTGTATCCTTTCTCTCCAAAATGTTTGCAAATGTATTCAGAAATAATTCCTGAACTATCTCCTGCAGGAAGAACTCCTGTCTCCAACACAACATGGCTTCTATCCTTCCCATAGTACTAATACTGCACTTAGATACTGTCAGTAATCTAGAGATAATGGCAAACTAGTCTCTTCCTTATTTTTAGACCTGTCTAAAGCCTTTGACACAGTTTGTAGCAGCAAACTTCTATTTCAAATGTCCTCACTAGTTCTGTCTCAGCATACACTTCTATAGTTCAAAAACTACTGGTCGAATATGTATCAGTCAGTAAAAAATAATTTTGCTATCTCTCTGTACCTCCCAGTCACCACTGGTGTACCACAACACTCTGTCCTTGGTCCCTTCTCTTTAATATTCTCACCAACATTCTCCACACATCCACACAATAGGCACTCTAATATAATACAAAGATGACTACACATTCATATGCAAATAAGGCAACCTGGAACATCTCCAAGAAATTACTCAGGAAGCTTTAACAGCCACAGATACATGGCTTTGTACCTCACAACTCATGTTCAATCCCCAGAAAACAAACTACTTCCTTTCTTTTTCCCCAAATCCATCTGCCATGAAAAACAAATCCTGTCTCTCAATAATACAACTATTGAAGTCACTTGTCATAACAAATCAGGGATGATTGTGGATGTTAATCTTACATTTCAACTGCACTTACAATATTTAAAAAAAAATACAAAAAACAAGGGATAATTTAGAGTCAAAAATGTTCTCACCAATGTAACTAAAACTACACTTTCTAATACTTGCCTCTTCTCCTAGCTACTTTATGACAATCCCATCCTTACTAACCTCCAGGCATCACAAAAAGTAAAACAATGATATAATAAATTGGCTAAATTTGCTTCAAGTACCCCTTTCAGAACCTGGCATTGTATAGCACTAAGAAGCCTAAATCGGTTAGAACTACCAAATCAACTAACATGTGCACACCTTCTGACCAACTACAACATTATCCAGCATCCATCTGCTTGTTAAGCACTAAATACCATTCTACACAATTTATATTCCCATTTACTCTTTCAGATCCAATAACTCCTCTCTGTCCACAAACCAATCAAATCTGCTGAGCATGGTCTGTACTCTTACCATGTTGCTAAGGCCTAGAACTATTTACCTGTCTGCATCAAGTCAATCCCTTCACTCCAGTCATTTAAAACCATTTTGAAAGAATTCCTAGAGAAAATCTGATTTTGTTAGTGATCAGCCCCAAGATAAACTATATCTCTAAATATGAATAAGTGCCTATTCATATCTTATACCTCTTTACTCCCCTTTCTTCACTCACTTCCTTACTTCAATTTTTCACCCCTGACTCACTGTCTAAACATGCTATAACCATGTTTTTTCCCTCATTTCATATTGTAATTTCTGTATGCATTATACTAACATAAGTTTAATTTCTCTAAACCGACTAAATTTTCTCTCTATATTAAATCATTGCCATATAAGTTGTATTGTTTATTAACCATTTTTTCACATTATCCCCGGGATTCATGAAGCTTGCACCAGGCGCAGGCATAGCGTAGGCAGCATAACGTCAAATATGGCCACCGAGCGATTCAGGTACGATCAAATTCCACGTGCACTACCGGCGTATGCCAGATCTGTGCAGCTCCTGGCGTAGGCATGCAAATCACCCCATGCACCATACTGCAGCATGCAAATGAAGGTACATAGCAATTCATGAAGTGGCGTAGGTGTAGCATAAGCCTACAGAAATGTAAACCAAAAAAAAAAAAACGGTTTACATGTTGACAAACAGAACATCGTAGCCACGGAAGCGGACCAGACTCATGTATAACAAAGTTAACATATGCCAATCGCTAAATATACAGCTAATGGCATAAGAAAAGATGCACAACACATACAAAATAACATTTAATGTCATGGCCACAGTAACGCAAAGGACAACCGTAGGGCATGTGTGCGCAAATGGGAACACAAGGAAAATATATACAAATGTTATAAAATAGCAATGTAACAAAAATCATGATTTCACCATAATAGTCAATGGTATGCATGCTACATCACAATCAAGCTGTAAGGGTTACTAAGGGCCTGTGACATCGTTCGGCGCGGTAACTATGAATTAGTAGTCAATGCCATGCAAATGAGGCAAGTAATAATGAATCGCAAACGTTCCGCCGGCTGAAGGATGTACAATACGGCACAGCGCTACAACACCGAGGAGTGGTCTGTAGGAATACATGACATCAGCAGTGGGGTGTGCCACTGCAGCTGTAAGTACATTGGAGCAATGCAAATCCAGGCTGCCCATTGCTAAGCAAAGCTGCAGGACAGGGGCGTGGATGTAGGTATAGCTTTGCTCAGCTGAGAGCACACAAGGTTCCCGAAAGCACATCTGTACGTGGATGAAAACGTTCCCGAATCCCGGTAAGCGGACTCATGCGCCGTGCACCATAGGCCAAAAAGGAAGTTTAGGGGAAGACAATAAGGAAATGCTACAGTAGGGTAATAGAAGTAGAACCGAGTAATTAACACCTATTTACTCATAGTGGGCAATTGACGCCAGCTAACAAGGCTGCTAGAAGCAACCTGCAGAACAGGATAGGGGAGGTGTCGGACTGCAGAGAAAAGAGAAGTGTAATTGCCGAGCAAAGCAAACCTGCAGTAGATTGGCAATAGAACACATTTGGCAAGACAATCCTGGTTCGGGAAAGTACAAAACAAGAAAGCAGGCTGCTGGATGCATGCCGGACAATGGAAGGGGAACTGTTAAGAAAAGCGGAGGCAAGGGAAAGAGATAATCCATGGCAGCTAAATGTAATGTAACACCAAAGGCAGCACAATAGCGGTATCTGTGGTAAAACACAAGATACCCTGCAGCCAAGGGAAAGAGGTAATCCACGGCAGCTAAATGTAATGTAACACCAAAGGCAGCACAATAGCAGTATCCGTGGTAAAACACAAGATACCCTGCAGCCCCTAATGTACATACACACCCTATGACATCATCAGTGTTCAAAGCACAATAGTATAAAGTGTGAAGGCACCTCACACACACTTGTGTATTCCCAAACACTGCACCATCGGTGTAAACAGATGGGGAACTTTTACAATGTACATGTTGGGACCTGCCATAGCTGTGATTCATCAGCATGTGTTGGAGACTGAAGGTGTTGTGGAGGATGATGCTGACAACCACCTCAGGCCCCGGTGGAGGAGAAGAGTGTTCAGACCAAGGGCAACCTACCAGGTGCTACATGATCTGGAGATAGTAGAGAGTTACAGGGTGGACAGGGACATCATACAGAAAATAGTGGAGCTGTGCCGGCCATGCCTGAGAGCTAGAAACAACAGAGGGGAACCCATCCCAGTGGACACGAAGGTATGTGCAAGCCTGAGAATACTAGCTACAGATACCTTTAAAAGGCCTACTGGAGATATTATGGGGATCTCACAAGCATCAGCATCGTACTCCACCAGTTCCTGGATGCCATGTTACCACATGCCACTGAGCATATATACGTCCCCCGAACTCAGGAGGTGTTGGCCAGCAATATGCATCTCTTCCACCATGTGGCACACTACCCGGAGGTACTGGGTGCAACAGACTACACGCACATACATATCAGGTCACCACCCGGAGACCATTGTAGGCACTACATAAATCGCAAGGGATACCACTCCATCAACTGCCAGGTCATGTGCAATGCCCAGGGCATTATTACAGATGTGTGTGCTGGCAGCCCTGGAGGCTACCAAGATTCCCACATCTGGCATGCCTCATAGCTGTATCAGGTATTTGTCAGGTGGGACATCCCATATGGCCACCTTGTGGGGGATGCTGGCTATGCACTGGAGCCGTGGATGATGACTCCCATCAGAAATGCACACACACCCATGCAAGAATGCCATAATGAGGCACACGCACAAACCAGAATCATCATACAGTGTGTGTTTGGGATGCTGAAATCAAGGTTCTGTTGCTTGGACATATCTGTTGGAGCCTTGCAGTACTCTCCAGGCATGTGTGCCAACATCTTCATAGTATGTGCCATGCTACATAATATGATCCTGCGGAAACAGCTGCAGCAGGGACATAATGGTGAAGGCCCTCACAGCCCACCGCAATGGCCAAGGCCATCACAGGCACAGAGGGATTCAAACCATGAACACCCTGTGCCAGCCCCAGTAGGCAGACGGAGGCGTGCCCAATATGCCCACCCTTTGGCAAAGAGGGAACATATAGCACATAGACTGACAGTGTAGGCCCCTATGGACTGACACACTTCTCCACCTGCACACACAGTAAAACGGATGGCACACACACATGACCACCTGCAAATTGTAATGTATAGGTGGCCTACTGTGTGAATCCTACATAGGCAGCCCTCAATAATTGCACACACAACAGCTACTGGAACAAGGAAAGTCAACACCTGAACAGTAAACGAAGCTAACAGCATATGTTGATACTGTATATATAGGTGCCTAGGTACATTGGTAGGTACATGCCCGATTGTCAGAGGCTATGCAGCAGCCTAGGCAAAATGTGTCTGCTATCGCCACCCCATCGGTCAACCAACTGTCCCTCTGTGGAGCAGAGCCAATATCCGGATCCACGTGTGTAACCACTGTTTCCCACCTACTCTGCATGGATTCCCCAGTGTGTTAATGAGGGCCTCCATATAGTGTAAGTAGGGATGTAGTGCCAAAGCATGGGGAGTACCCATAACAGGTATCTGCCACCCCAGCATTCTCCAGTTATGGTTGTGTCAAGGTGTAGAACATGACAGTGTGCGGCTCACTCTGACATAGATTCCCAATGCTGGAGCACATCCATTAAACCTCACTTGGGCATACCATGAAGTGGTATTATCCATATATAAACAAACTGAGTTACACATTTGACTGCAGTATGGAGGAACAGCCGTAGTACAGTCCACATACAAAACACCATTAACACTTGTACAAACAACAGATAACCAAGTGGTAAAGCCACTGACTGTGTCGTGTATGTACCCGGTTCCACGTCATGCAAGGTCCGTAACGTAATCCCGATGGCACGAATAATGGATGTTGGATGTAGGTCATTAGAGCACGTGGAAGCACATGTTAGCGGGTTAATGCGGTGGCAAGTGACGGTAAGCATCATTCAAACAGGACTACATGGATATGCGCAAAACAGGTTTAAGCTTTGCAGAATTCCACGCAGATCATGGTCATGGATGTCCAGAACAGGTGAAACCTGCATTATACATTCATGTACTAACAGTGCCTGCTCTGAGAGATAAAACGACCACTGGCAGGAGTAGAACACGCAGCCATGTACACACTCACCCACCAGCAAGCTACCCGAGATGTACCAACTGCAGGTGTGTATTGTGACAGGTTAGAACACAAACATGCAGGGTTCAGCAAACAGAATACACCGCCATGTACCCAACGAAAGGTGTGTACACTCTCTCTCTCCTTCTCCCTGTCTATCTATATATATATATATATATATATATATATATATATATATATATATATATATAAAATAGGGATAGAAAGGGTGATAGAGAAATGTATGTCAATATATACGGAAATACATATATCTGTGAATATAAAGACAGGTTAACGACATGTACACAACCATGGAGGTACAAATGAATAGGATACTGCCAACTACTGAATGCTTTACATACCAGCACGCGTAATCACGAGGATGAAAGACAGAAAGATCACAGTACCTGAACAGTATAACTGCGAGTAATATTATCACGATGTCAAGGGACATGTAGTTATCGCTGCCAGTGCTGCGGTCCAGGTAGGTACTGTGTATAAGTGTGTTTCCTATTGCTGTAGTGTGTGTAAGTTCTTGTTGAGAGTGTGTTGTGCATTTCCATGGGATTGTAATGTGTGTGTGTGTGTGTGTTTACATCATGGATCAGTTTGTGCAAACTCGGAGGTAGATTATTACAGTAGTTGTGGTCATATTCGGCCTTGAGCATACGGTTACCACCTGTTCCACTTTGAGATGGACAGTCCCTCTTTGGGCAGGTGTGTTCTGACAACAAATATTAAAAATGGCAAATGTACTGTGATTGTAGGACATAGTGATGTCCGATATATGAAGGAATAGTTGCTTGTAATAGTTATGTCCGGCTCTCAAATACGTAAATTTGTGAAGAAACATAATAAGCAGCTAAAGTGCTACAAGAATAAAAGGTTCAATGTAGAGCAAAAGTAAGTTCTATCCTATTTACTGACAGTATTTGTGTAGGCCTCTAGACCCTGATGTGTGCCCAACAAATGTCCCAATATGGCCAATTGAAAAGGTGGCAACCCAGGACAAAGAGTAGGAGTCACCAACACAACAGCAATGAGTGCAAATACTTGTGACAGAAATACACAAGACAGCTTTCATGTAGCAACAGTTCAGTACATATTGATGTATTTGGGAGGGATTGAAGGATCAACATCACCTGCATGCTATGTAGGAACCAATTAACACTGGTTTAATGACTAAGCCTGCAATAACCATAGTATTAGTCTAATAAATGACAGGTCTTCAATGAGGGAAGGGGCCCCCACACACATATGGAATATGTATAAATGCTGTCCCCACAAACCGTTATCTGCTATGTACACCCACCTACATCTGCCCCACAGCTGAAACAATTGCAATACAGACTGTAATAACATCAGAAACATCCACTCACTCAATGACATCTGCAGAAGTGTTAAAATACCTTATGAGAGACACACTTGTAATGGCGCCATGTGAAATCGTTGCTGTTGTACAATGGAACAGACGCCGATGTAACAGGTTTCGTTTGCAATAGCCTCATAACAGACAGTTGAGATAACAGCTACATTCACATGCAGAACTATTTACTTTAGCCGTCACACACAATCCATGGGGGACATGATTTCAGAGTATCCGGATCTCTCCATATAGCTGTTGCAATTTATCACAATATAATACATCCAGACCGTCTCCCTCGAAGGTAGGGCAAAAGGACAACGCCCAAGTGGAGTATTCAATTATACACCATTGTTGCCATGTAATTGGCCAATGGAGTAGCTGCATAGCTGATGTGCATGTAATAATTTACTCCGGAACACCAATTGGCAGCAGGATACCACATGTTACAGGTATCCACGTATTAAACGAGGGCTTGCCATACATTCAAATCGTATGCTCATACCATTGAATCGTTTAAAGAGGAAAGGTGTAACACAGATAGTATTGTATACTCGGAACACTAAGAAGGTATGTAGAACACTCAGTATGTTAGTGTATGTAGTGCCTGTGCTGTAGAAATGAAAGTGTACGCAACGCAGACAGTGGGAAAAGGTATTATGTAGTGATGTCTTGTTTAGCATAGTAATGTTTGTAGAAATTGTGTGTACTGCTGTGGGCCACAAGGTAAACACTCCAGACACCACAAGGGATGCTACATAAGGGCTTTAAATATAACAATTGCACTCCAGCCGCTGTTGGTGGTAGGGTATGTCCAACAAGTATGTGCCATAACAGGGGATAGCGTATGTTGATACAGTAACAGTAGGCATATGTATGGCCGTATAATGAGAATAACATGCCTAAAGTGGTCCCGCTGTGCAATTATGCTTTGCATCATGGGATATGGTTTCAAATATGTGTAAAGTACAGTATTGTAGGTAGATAAGTCAAATATTTTACATAGCATGACTGATATATTATGCAAACATAAGGTATGTGTATTGGATTGTACAATACACGTTAACAGGATACATATGTCTTGTAGTCACCAGACAGTGTAACACCATGATAGCTAATTGAAATGGAAGAGCTACGCAATAAACCATGCACAAAGGACATGTAATAGCATCATAGATTCACAGTTAGGTACTATGCTGTCTGGCCAAGTCCATTTGTAAGCCCTAATACAGTGTTGTCACTGGTGGCACCTCCCTAGGTTACCGTCCTGTGCCTTTGAACAGCAGAGCCATTTGTTTCCTGCACCTGTGTACAGTACAGCCACTGCAGTAATCCCTGGTGTACATGTCTGTCCCCCATCCACCCATCGAGGTACCTCATGAAGAGTGTTAGTGAGTGTCCCTGCCTGATGTACATAGGAATCATGTTCCAAAGCATGGTGGGTGTCCGTTTCAGGAATGTATCCCTCCAGCACATGCTACTCATCGTAGCATTTGGGTACATATCCCAGAGCATGTCGCTCTTAGTGGCCTTTGCTTATGTTGCTTATGTGGAGCATATCCATCAATATTGGTGTGTACATGGGCCTTGTATGTTCAGTAGAGGTCACCTCCAAGTATGCAAATGATTACAGTTGGGGTTCCAGTAGTTGTGCTGCATACGTCATCCTTTGGAGGTGAGTAAAACTGTTGGTGTGGTAATGTTGTGGTATTTAAAGCTATTGCTGTCCCGTAAGGTACACCCCAAAGGGGGTGTTTTACCCATGAATGTTTTTCATAAGTCAGGAGTATAGAGGTAAAATGGCAGGCTTTGTTCTGGCTACAAACCAGTACAGGTTATGGTGGCCATGTAGAAGGATATCCATGCCCTCTTGGCAATAGGTTATCAAAGGAGTGGGTGCTATCTATGTGTGTAGTACGATCCCTTATAATGTCTCATGTATGTAGGGGACCACCACCTATGTGATAGTCACAGGGTGATTGTTGTAATCCAAAGGGTATGTCTATGCACCATCTGCCATGCTGCTTGAGGCCATGTTACCGATGGCAGGTATCTGTAACAGTGATATCTGTATGGAGGGTGTGTATATTAGCTGGTGAATCAATCATGGCCCTTAGTTTGCAGTCGTCTGGAAACCTATTCAGGGAAAGTCCGTCTGTGCTGGAATGCACCTCAGGGAAGTCCATAACGAACATGAGGGTCCCTATGACTGAGGACTGGGGTATGTCAATTGTAACTGATGTACAGTAGGAACTATGGTATGCTACCCTCACAGTGTGTGTCCTGTCCGTGAGCCACTGTGCATAACATCCTAGGATGTATGGGTCGCTGTGCAGGTGGATGTGTATAGTGACAATACCAGAATGGTGAATAGTGTTGACAACCAATGAGAGGACAAGGTAGGCTGTGTGAACCCCCTTACCATCATCTACGACCTTGGTAACTATCATGCAGGACTCCAACAAGTTTAGGAGCCAAGTTGTGGATCTAACAAATCCAACCTGGGTGGTATCAAAGGTGTGTAGGCCAACAATGTCTCTGTGAAGGACTTCCATGATGATGTTCTCAATAGCCTAGCAGAACAGTCTAGTCAGGTGTATAGGGCAATAGTTCCTCTGGGCCATTGTGGTGCCACCTCTGTGGAGTGTGATAACTGTTGCTGTGCACCAGTCAAGGTCCACAATGCCTGATACAAGGCTACTAGTGAATCTGGTGCCCAAGTGGGGATCCATGTCATTCTGAGGTTTGTGTAAAATGCAGCCTGGCATGTAGGATGGTCACATGGAGTGTGTGTTCCAGGCTTTAGAGAGAGCAGGTCTGAATGGCATAGTTGTGACCGCAAGGACTCTGTATTGATCCTGTATAGATGTGGGCCCATGAGGGTGTGAGAGGGGTGTAAAGTTAGCTGCCAGGTTGTTGCCAATATTAGTCGGTTCTGTAATGTGTCTGCCTAACCGTTGTATGTCAGAACAGATGTGAGTATTGCTACAGAGAGTAGTGACATACCTCCATAATGCTTAGTGGTAGTCCTTTGAATGTGTCGCAGTAATGTTGACATAGCTAGTGTTGGTGGATGTAAGAAGGGATCCCAGAATCCAACTGAGGCTGACTAGGGAGCCACACCACCCCTGGGAGTGTACCCTACTTTGCAACTGTAACCTCCTGTCGTGCAGTATGTCCATGGCAGTGGACCCCCAGAGGGGCATCTGTTATGTGGTGGGTACTGTCATGGCTCTGTGTGGGATAGCATGATCCATGCAGTTGTGTAAGTGCTAATGAAGTGCAGTTGGGAATGTTTCTGCATTTGTAACTATATTGTCCACCTGCACGGGTGTCATGGCGATTACCACTCCTGTCATACAAAGCGTGAAGTTGGCTCTGTAGAAATATTGTACTGTGTTTTCTGTGAAGGGTGTGGTGCTGTAATGTGGATAACAAGGGTGATTAGCATACGTTCGGAACTGACCAATGAGGGGATACCCCAGGTGTGTTACACCAGTCACACATGTTGGTAATGTCCAGGTCTACAATATTGTTGGCCTTGGTGGTGGTGTGTATATGTTGACCCAGCCGAATGGAGTTAACAACCCACAACGGTGTTGGCCTAATTTGTTGGTACATGAGTAGGTAGCACAGTTAGGTGTGTGGTAGTGTCAGTGTCACATCACTAGTGCCTGTGTGAACCCTACATTCCAGTACACCAAGAAATGAGGGATGTTAACCATGGGGTATGTTGTGGAATCCGTAGCAAGCTACAATTTGTACAGCAGTTCTGGCCACAGTTAGTTGCACTTGGATTGCCTCTGAGGCATCGTGCTAAGCCACCAGCATGGAGGTGTGTACATCCCTGTGACATATGGACACACCTCTGCCGTGGGTGTTGTGGTCCGGATTACATGACTGAAAGGTGTGGTCTGTGTAATAGCCTGTCAGTGCAGGGGTGTTCTCCGGAGTCTAGAAGTAGGTCACGGTCACTGCAGAGACATCAAAGTGGTCCATTATAAGGAGTGCCTCGGATGAGTGCATGTGAGATGGAGATGTCAAGCATTGAGTAACAATACCCTCAGGTTTTACTTGCTTGTACTTGTTCAGGTGAATATGTGTCTGAAATGTGTTCAAAACAGGCAGTATAGGAGCAGCAAGAGCTTGAGATGTTAACCATAATCCCAGGGCCGATAGGTGCAGGACATCTGTGGCAAAGCATTGAGGTTTGTTGACCATGTCAGTCAAAGCAGACAGATACTGGATACCCTTGGAATGACACCAGATGCATAGGCAATTGTTGACGTGAATAATTCCATTGTTCCACTGTGTCATCAGTCAGGACTAATGCAGAATGCTTCTCAGGGCTAGGGCAATACCTGCCTGGGCTACAAAATCGGAGAGCTATTGCAGGTCCCTGTACATGTAGTCCAGGAAGTTGCATCTCAGGGCACTCACAGTAATATGGAGAATGACAGCCATATTGTACCTGTTGAGGAGTGACCTGAGTGCATAGGTCACATTGTGGATCCTGTTACCCGACAGCCAGATGTCAGTGACTATCACCTTGTGTGGCCTGCTGAGTGGGACTTCAGTGTGACTGCCTACAGAGTCAACTATGACTAGTGTGTTGTGTATGTTATAACACCCTATTGGATGTAGTTGATGGGCACACATGAGTCTGTGGCCTATAAGCAATTGGTGTTGTGTCTGGTGATGGGGGCTGCCTCTGTTGCCTACATAGAGTAGTATGGTGGGGCTCCGGAAATGTTGCACTCTTACTATGTGTGGCCTGTGGTGGCAGAGATCTACTCACACTATGTGATGAGTGGTGTGTGCTGCAAATGTTTAACATCCCCACATGATTGTCAGGGTAAGTCTGTAATTGGAGAGAGCATTACCTCCAGCATAGCTACATATGTGCATCTCCCACAGGCTGTAGTGTTGTATGTTAGGAGGTGAGCATTGACTGCGTACCTGAGCCGATTGCTATATTGCCACATGTTGCCCACAGTCATCATATAGACAGGCAATAACACTGGTAATTGACATTTGGGCATGCCTGTCTAGTCAACCAGTACTCACAAGATATGTGAGGTAAGTGTGTACAACAGCTGTTGCACTGCAAGCATGCTGGAAATGTAAGGACAAACAGTGTTTACTAGGAGGAAATGAGTAGGTTTGAGTGATAAAGTCATTAGTAGCTCATGAAGTGTGTACATGTTCTGAACAAGTGCTGAGCATGCATAAGCAATACAGATAGGGTGTCGGGTAATTTCAGCTCACTGCCCCCCCAATAGGTACACAATCACATATCCATGAACATGGCAGAGTCCCTGAAACATAACTATCATGGTACAAGGTACACTCTGGCTGCATGTGACCTGTCCAAATCTCCAGTAGTACATTACACATGGCAAAACAGTTGGCTCTACACATACACTGTCATGTAAAACATAGGTTCATGGCAGTCTGTGAAAATACGGAATGGATCACACTAACAGTCATCACAACCCACAAAGTGGAGATGCCACTCATAATGGGAGGCACAGCACTACCACCCTGATGAGTATGGTCTGAATGCCTATGAACCTTAATCAACGTAGATGTTGTTAGCAGTACAGCTGTAGATTACAGTACTGATGTATACACACCGCAAAGCATACCTGTGACAGGTCAGTGGACATCATCACACATACTGTGTTCCACCTACACTCAGTATACTACATGTACCATTGTATGTCACATGAGTGTTCTAGCAGTGGCCTGTTCGCAGAAGCAACACTACAAAAGGTGTCTGAGTGACATGTGCATAGCACACCAGTGGCAGCTACAGTAAACTGGGTTAATGTGTTGTACTCCCCTGTCATTGTAGCCCATACCACACAGACAAATGGGTGGCATCTGCATATGTGAGAATGTGAATGGCCATGACCTAGGAGGAATAGCTGACTCAGTGTTGTGGATAACATACAGCATGGGCTTTGTGGGTGAGGTGTGTGACATATGCGCACAATCTGACAGCAACTTATTGCATTGTCACTGTTATGGTAATAACTGTGTACCCATTAACTACCACCTCGGCAGCGGTCAACATTATGGACACTGTGTGTAAGGGATAGTGCTGTGCAGTTTACCTCCCTGAGCTAGTGACATCACCAGGGCTATTAGGTAGTCATAAGAGGCAACCTAAGTCATGACAGGGTGCCATACATGAGCATGGAGATCATTGGACAGCCATACTCAGCACTCACGTGACCAATATCGGATCACATATCACCTTTAAGGGGTATTGGCCATGCTGGGATGGGCATCACCAGCCTTCACAATCCTCATCTCCACTATGCAGCATGCTGCCTACTCTGCATAAAGACATATGCAACACTGTGATGATGGACATGCTACATGTACATATCCTGATCTCAAAGACGTACATCATGGACTGCCACCGTCCTAGTACAGGGGTCGCCACATGCCGGACAGATCCCTGTGCCATATATGTGACATACTCCTGCCATACCATGCAACCCTGTCCAGCAAAGTTGTACATGTCATCTCTGTCATACATGGTGCGATGACCGCATGGTAGATGTATCAGTGACTGTCTGGATCAGTAATGCGGCACTGATTCACCTGTCGCTGGGAACATGGCTGTTGGATACAGCTAGAAAGCCTGGCATCCTATGGCCATACATGGCCCAGGGCATACAGGATATTACATGATCCTGGCCGTACATGCTATAGTGGATAACCATCCCTGCGAATACCATCCGGATAGCCATTATCCCATGTGCATCAAATGTGAAACAGCGGTGATACATGGCAGGATGTTGAACTGTTGTACAGTGCCGTGTAGATGTATGTGGCAAAACACATGCTAGTAAAGGTTTCCGTGTGCATGTCTACATTGTCACTGCCCATGTCCTTGAAGGTAGTGTATGTGATGATATGTGACATATACACAGCATCAACGTCAACAGCATTCATGTGCACACATCCAGGCATGTGCTGATAGGTAGGAACACCAGTACAGGCAAACAGACATGGCCACATCATGACAGCATTCACATGGAGTATGAGCAATGTAATGAGGTGACACACTTATATGGTGATAATATCCAATACCCATTGCATGTTACATGTGTGAAACAAACATGTCACTCGTGCGAGTGTCATGACGATTTGCAAAGACAACTGTTCATAAGTACTAACTGTAATACACATGAATGTGCATCTGTGTCTCTGTGCATCTCTGAGATGCTGTGACCTGTCTCCATCATTATGTCTTACAGATAATGCCTCGATCACGACTGCCGGCATATAGCCGCATGGAGGATGATGCACTCATACCATACCTCCATGACAACTATGAGGAACTGTTCAGCCATTTGCCACAGCATGGCCAGCAGTGTGATGACCTGTGGCAGGAACTTCGCAGGAGGGTCAGTGATGTGGGTGGCCATAACCGCACCTACCAGCAGGTGCGCAGACATTGCACGGACCTGATCCGACATGCTAAACAGCATGCCAATGCAATTGCCAGGGAAAAAGGTAGAACAGGTGGTGGGCCACAAACCCAGCCCCCACTCACCCCTACCAAGGAGCTACTGGCCAGCCTGGGGACCCCATCAGAACAGCATCCACAAACTCTAGCTGCCATTGTGGAGGTGGGTGTCTCCCAACCACAGAGCCTGGAGTTGCCTGGTAAGTCACTACTGCACATAGGAATATTATATCCCATGTAGTTGCATGTGTCACTGTGCACTATGTAATGTAACATCATATGCAAGGTATGTTTACACACATGCCGCACACTGTAGTATGCTACCCTGTGTATGCACACATGTGCATACTCTGTAATATATGCTATTGTACTGGCCAATGTGCTAACATGCAAAGTGTACCCTGTAGATGTCAAACAGTCATGGATAATGATCTAACTGCTGTGTCACCCCTATACAGGTACCTCTGGCGTGCCGCAGAGACAGCAGTTCATTGCAGGTGAGACAGTTATCAGTATCAGGCATGTGAATGGACAGATCTATCCGCCATGTGGCCACTTAACACTTGTACACATAATGTATGGTCCAATCACGATATACAGGTTGCAGCATTCATCAATCACACTGGCTACCCAATTGCAATATCTAAAAACAAAATGAAACAACAACATGACCTCACAGTAACTCTCATTGATAGATGTGTGGACAGCTGTCCATGCAATGGTGGAGGCATTGTTCAATGTATGAATATGTACTATACATCATAACAACACATGTGGGGTACACAAACAGTACTACACAGTGAGCTTGGATATGAGCACCCACATGATCCACCATTTTGGAATGTGCCCCTGCAATCAGTGTAGACATTGTGATGTGCCAGCTGACATGTCCCAGACATGTAGTGGTCCGGCTGCAACATTGTCACACTATCCAATAAAACATTCCCCACATACCAAACATGCAACTCTCTGTCTGTATAACCCTGTGGACACTGGAGTATCTGACATCTATGGGTGTATGTCATATGGGACAACAGACAGGTGACATAGACGGCCAACACATGTTCACACATGGCCATGGAGGATGGCCAGAGACATGTAGTAACACACAGTAGATGTGATGTGTATGTGTGTACACCCTGTTGCACATTGTGTACACACGGTCCATCTATAGCCTTTGTGGAATAGTTATATAGTAGATGTGGAACACTGGACATCCTAATAGCCTGTGCACAGCTTGTGGAGGTGTCACTTAATCTGACCACATACCATGTGTTGCATATCATGACTGTGTCACAGCATGAAGGTTGTCACCTGTTCAGCTTACACACGCATACACAGACACCACATCAGGCCAGAGATGCCGTACAGTTCCCTTGCTGCTGTCGGACATCACTGTCAGCCATGCACTGTGTGTGTGTGGTACACACATGTCATGTGGTACATGGTGTATTGAGCAGTCTGCCATGTGTGGACATGGTTGACAGGCAACTAAGACATGTTAGCAGTTGTGCAGGGCTGTCATCGGTATGTTGTCCAGTGAGCTGTCACACATGACACAGCATGGTTTAGTGTGTATACACCTCAGCATCATGGGTCACAATCAACAGTATGTATGTACTGTGTATGCACACAGTCATGGCTATGCACTGTATGTGTATTCCACACTAAATATCAATGGAGACACCTCAGGTTTCCATGCAATGGCACAGTATCTGTACTTCACACTGCATAGCAATATAGACGCCTCATACCACCCTCAATGGTCATAAACATCTGCTAAACGTGCATTCGATCTATAGGGCATACAGTCAACACTGCAATGTGACACCATTACATCACTGTACATGTGTCAGGACACCATTGTGTCAAACATGTACACATGTCACCGCACACAGCAGCAGATTACATGTCATACTACATGTTAATGTCAACGACATATGCCTCACATCAGCCATGTGTACTGTTAACCTGTGCTGGTCCACATGGTGTATCACAGGGATGCATGCTTACTACCATGATTGTGTGAAATGCATGGCTGCTGCTATGACACATGCTTGCTGTTGTGTGCAACCCATGGATGTAATCCAACTAACACTGTTAATGTCTGAGATGCATGCCATCTGCTGTATCACATGCTTGCTGCATGCCTTCTGTCATATCACATGTGTGTGTGTGTCTGTGCTTGTGTGTGTGTGTCTGTGCGTGTGTGTGTCTGTGTGTGTGTCTGTGCATGTGTGTGTGTCTGTGTGTATCCATTGTAATGTAGAGTCTTTGTTTGCCTTCACAGGTGATGTAGGTGCGTTGCCCTCCTGCAGTCCATCTGATGTTAGTATCCCCATAGACTCTAGCAGTGATGAACATATGCTTGAGGTACAGGCAGGGTTGTCAGGGGCTGAATCTGTGCCTGTGGTTGCCATCCCACCTATATCTCCCTCTTCCCCGCACACAGTTCTCATGCAAACACATACCCCATCACCAGTGCCACAGAGGAAGGACAGTTGCCATGTGTCAGCTCGGAACAGGAACGTGTGGTAGCCATGGAAGGTGTGTTCTCACACCATGGTGTCTGTGAACTGACCGCAGATGCACCACACAGGCATATGGACAGTGCTGCTCATAGGAGGACCCCTGGCCGACATGCACCTGCACGACAGAGCACAGCAGCTGGTGTCACCAGCCACATGTTTCAGACTATAATGGCAGTACAGGCACATGCTGAACAGAGAAGGGTAGAGGCTTCAGAGGGCTGCTATCTGTTCTCTGAATGAAAACATCCAGGCATTGGCAAATGCTCAACAGCAGATTGCTGACGTTTTGGACAGGCGATTGGGTGACATGATTGGAATCCTTGACCGTGGCATGGCAATCCGTGAATGTGAGCTGTCTGTGCTGGAACATCTGGGTAGGAGTGAGGCGTAAGCCACGTGGACATAAGCCAGCTACACCACCTGGTGCAGGTGTACACGAATGAGCCACCTCACATGCCTGCTCCCATAATGCCGGTAGCAGCAGCAGTGCAGCTGGTGCTGTGCTGTCCACACCAGGCCACAGCAGGCCACATGGACGTGGCCCTGGATGGTCCCAGCGGGGATACAGTTCCAGTGGACATGTGTCATCGGACAGTACCCATTCTGTACCTCTGTCTGGTAGTGCCCGTGCAACCCCTGGCAGGCACAGGTTGCGTGGCCATGGACGGACACAGTGAGCTGTACAACCTGTTCTGTACAATCTGGAGCTGTCAACAATACCCCTGTGTAGGCCCAATACATGGCAGAACTGTGTGCACACATACATGCACACACCAGAAACATCTGTAGGGCACTGACACCCTCATGCATAATAACTACACATGCCCAAGTAGATCACAGGTCCTAACCCACACACATGATGTCATCCACAGGTGCAGCCTAGGCCACTGGCAAACATTATCACCCTGTGCATATGATGATGCCTGTGCCGCATCCCTGTCATCCACACCATTGGTGCAGGGACATGCTCATATGGTCTGATGCACAGGGTGAACAGATTAGTGAGATAGTTGTATATTACGGCTGTTGGGTACTGTTGGCACACAGCAGACATACCATGTAGTACAGGATTAGACTGCATTGTTATAGTTATATGTTCACAGTATGTGTCTTGCTAACAGTTGCAGCATGTTGGTAATGATGCCCTGCTTTCCTCCTTAAGGTCTCATTGCATGTGCCAGTGCGTGACAGTGTTTGCAGTTGGAATTCATTGTTTTATGTTCACAGTATGTGTCTTGGTAACAACAGTAACAGCATGTTGGTAAGGATGCCCTGCTTCCCTCCTTAAGGTCTAAATGCATGTGCCATTAAGCACCAGTGTGTCCAGTTACAGATGTGTACATGTGGAATACTCACAGGCATGGATGGCAATACCAGCATGCTATACATAGCCTCTACCTCACTGTTAGTAAGGCTGACATTCCATAGATCTCTACACACCTAATGATCCAGGAGCATGTGGGCTGTGTACTAGGCTATGGTGGCTAGAGACGGGACATCCATACCAGGTGACTTCACAGGTACAGCTACATGGTGCGGGGGGTTTACACAGCAGTCTAGCTGATGTCAAGGGTGGGGGCCAGTTGATAGCATGGGCACACACTGTGTAACAGTAGAACACTGTCACATCACAGTATGTAAACACACACAGACACACACAGTAACATGCCCACACTCACGGAGTCAATGACACTGTAACACACACTGGATAGTGTTGAGGTGAGGAGCCCTGCCTCTGTGCTAATCACCATTACAGTACGGTACACCCACATGATGCACCACAGAGTATGGACATGTACAGGTACTCAGTAATGTGTAAGACTGACAGCATAAACAGGGTAGTAGGTCGCATCACTTTGACGGGTTGGGGCCCTATCAGTTCTCAATAGTAGCATACCTCCCTACTCCATGCACCAGGCAGCCATACATACATGCACAGACACACACTGGAGTCCACATGTCATGCACATACAGATAGCTGACGTGTGTGATACACACACCACCCCTCCCTATGTCATGCTATCTACACTGAAGTATGTACAGATCTCTACAACAGAGTACAGGTGTGGGTAACAATTGGGATGTATTCCCCAACATCTATAGCATATATGGCCACACAGGCAAACAAACTTGGCAGTACTGTGAAACAAACACCTGCTATCTACTGATACGTCTGACAGACATGCAGCAGGATTGCCTGCATAATGTGTACCAACGCTACCTTCGGCAAGTGTGCTGTTCTATGAACACAGGGGGACTTACGTGTTACAGGTGTCAACTGCTTTACAGTCAGTGACACCCTGACCGCTTTGTAGGTTGTATATGTACACCTTCAATTACCGGAAACATAGCCTACTGTTTACACATGTTTTGGTAGGACAGCGTGTGACACACCTGTGAGCTGTCTCCAGCAAACATCCACCTGCAGAGGTGGCCCACCACTTTATGTACACACACCTATCCATACCTGATGTACATCTTACCGTTATGTCAGTATATCACCATATACAGGTGTCAATGATGGGACTGCATTGCAACTACACGTTGTAGTCGGACACAGATAAACTGCAAACATCAGCTACTGCTCATGAATTGCAGATGAATGCACACCACTACATGTACATGTGTATAGGTCCTACATTCCTGTCATGTAGCCGTGTTTGCATGCATTGCAATTGGTGAACATGTGACATACATGACACATGGACAATTGTATGCTATGATAGTTGTCACGGGTAACCAGTACAGAGGGAATGTTAACTCAGTTAACATCGCTACCTTATGTACTGTTGGCATTGAACAGCCATGGACCTACCTTCCATGTGCATGCGTGTAACCACTGTAGCCACGTGTCTGCACGAAGAACAGCATTAGCTATGCTATGTACATATGTGTTGTGTGTGTGTGTGTGTGTGTGTGTGTGTGTGTGTGTGTGTGTGTGTGGGGCATGTACATATCCACGGTGGTTACATGTATGTCACATCCAAACATGGGTGTGTTGCCTGGCATACAGCAACAGTTATCTGTTACAGCTGTATAACACCCAGGGCCCCCATTATGTGTACAGCCGACCTGGTTAGGATTAGTGGTATCACTGCATTGCAAAACAAATGATGGAACCCTGTCAGTACATGGGTAGTCTGCACAGTTGCTGTACAGCTAGGTACAGTACACTGGTCATGAGTAACATGGTGTTGTACTAATGTATGAATGTGTGTCGCTGGTCCGAGGACACTGTGATGTGTGAGGGTTACAAACTACAGTGCGGCATTTACCACAGTGATCTGCACACTATACATCTGTGATGGCTTTTGAGAGTGTACTGGTCAGTACATGTGAGTGGCCTTCATATACGTGGGGACACTAACACCTGGAGCAGTCCGTAACGGTCTTATGACACACATGTCAATATCTGAGGTATACAGTGGTAGTGCTATTGTGCACAACTGCGCCTTATGCCAGGTGTTCCTCACTGCACAGATGTCAGTATTCCCCATTGTTGGATCTAGATTGGCAGCTATAATTACGAACACTACACATGCAGCACTATTTGGCATGCACATACAATGCAGTTGTCCTGTAGGTGTCAGGGTGTTTACCTGGTCTCAGGTTCTCTGTCTATGTATGGTACTACATGTGCGAAGTGCCCACTCCTGCCAGGACAACACCACGGGTGGTATTTCTGTGCCACATTTGGATTGGTACAGCTAAGGTGATGGACAGCAGATGTTGTGTACACGACCGGTGTCAGACATATGTCATACAGCATTCATGCTAACAATGATGACTATCAACACACCATGCCCTTCCTTGTTTAGAATCTGTGTGCATACCAGACAACCCTTCGCTACTGTGTGAGCATGCCCAGTATGCCGTTTTGCAGATGGACACATAATAGCACACGTCTGTTGGGAATGCACTAAGTGTATGAGCATGCCCAGTGACACCTTGTGTCAGTTGTGTGCCCCTGTGTATGGCCATGGCCATTGTTATCCTGTATAGTGATAGTGGTCATCCAAGCATCAGATGGCCATACCCCACATCAGGATGGATTCCTAACTTTAATACAGTGGTCCACAGGTGTGTACACTGTAACTGCCAGCATCCATGTCAATGTCTGCATTCCTAGAAGGTCATATTGACTGTTTTGAAAGGTGTAACCTCTGTGGCGCATCTCGTATCTATGTAGTGTTGTACTACTGCTCCGTAGATAGCCAGTTGTCCTGCTCACACCACTGCCATGTGTTCATCTCCGTCTGCCTTAGGACACACTCCATACAATCCCTATCGGTGTCTTTGCCTCTGCTGATGATGTCACCCACCTGGAAGTATGCCTCTGAGAGTGCTGTGATCCAGTAATCTCGGTAGCACATTCTGTGAATGCATAATGCTGTAGTGTGGTAAGGTAGTCAGTTCTATGTTCGAATCTCACCATCTGCCATGTGTGTGTGTTTCCAGCAGCCTGAGGACAGAATAATGTTTTTAGACAGCTCATTCTCCGTACACTCCCTATCGGTGTCTTTGCCTTTACTGATGATGTCACCCACCTAGAAGTCTGCCTCTGGGAGTGCTGTGAGCAAGTAATCTCAGTAGCGTGTTCTGTAAATGCATCATGCTGTAGTGTGATAAAGTGGTCGGGTAGTCAATTCTATGTTTGAATCCCAGCCTTGCAGTGTGTGTGTGTTTCCAGCTGCCTGGGGACAGAAATATGTTTTTAGACAGCTCACTCTTCGTACACTCCCTATCGGCATCTTTGCCGGTACTGATGATGTCACCCACCTAGAAGTCTGCCTCTGGGAGTGTTTTGATCTAGTAATCTCAGTAGCACGTTCAGTAAATGCGTAATGCTATAGTGTGATAAGTTAGACAGTTCTATGTTCGAATCCCAGCCCTGCCCTGTGTGTGTGTTTCCAGCTGCCTGGGGACAGAATAATGTTTTTAGATAGCTCGCTCTCCGTAGACTCCCTATCAGCGTCTTTACCTTTACTGATGATGTCACCCACCTAGACGTATGCCTTTGGGAGTGCTGAGATGCTTAAATCTCGGTAGCGCGTTCTGTTACTGTGTAATGCTGTAGTGTGGTAGAATAGACAGGTAGATGCTCGATTCCAAGGCATGGCAGGTGTATTTGTTTGGCAGTTATACCCTATGTGTTTATCTGTGGGTGGCTAGCTGCCGGATGTAGTCAGTGTGTTTTGTTGCTGTCCTATATAGTTTCCACAGCCTACATAATCTGCCAAGACACTGGTTTGTCAACGCATACATTCGCCAATAGGTCTGGTGAGTAAATGTCAGCAGCCCTACTCTTACCCTTAATACAGTCTGACCCATGTGACACAACAAAACACACATGACTTGATAGTAACAACACTACAGGATGCATGTGGCACATGTTGTTTCCTTTTCATTCCTGTCTAATGCTTTGCTGTCATGTGGTCCGCTGTTGTGATATGAATGCAATATCTACATATTTGTGTAGATGTATATGTGTGTATGTATGTAGGTAGATATATATATATATATATATATATATATATATATATATATATATGTATATAAATATATATACATATATATATATATATATATATATATATATATATATATATATATATATATATATATATATATATATATATATGTATATATGTCTACATATAATATATATGATATATGTAGTTATAGAGAGATAGACATAGATATAGACATATATGTCTGGGGACATCAGCACTATTGAATGTTGGCACAGGATGATCTGTACATGATAACTTCGGATATATGTATATCTGCCATGGCGTAGTGGTAATGCACACTTTCTGTGTGCAGGGTCCCGGGTTGTAGTTGTGTAGGCACCAGTTATTTTGTTGCTGGGAAGACCATGGGACATCAAATATGGTGATAGTAAGGCACCTGTTACCAGTTGTGTACGGATCTGAGCGACACTAAGCAGTGCTTATTAATTTGGAGGTTCGGTATGGGTCATATATCTATTCATTAGAAGACTATACTATGCAAATGAGGTTGACATTAGTGTATCCCATGTATTCCCAGGATGTGATGCAGATCCCTGGACTGTATGTGTGTAGTTAGCCGGGTGCAGGGTTCGAATATAGTTGACAGCATGGGAGGGGGTCAGGCATACTGTACGTACATTGCAGAACTGTGCCTCGGGAGTGCTCGTGCCTTAGCACGCCTAAGCTAGGGGTGTGTCTATACCTGCCTGGTGACATTGGGAGGGACAAAAGCAGTAGTGGGGTAGTCACGGTGTACAGGCTGCACAAACAGGTGATGATCACCACAATCAGCAGATTACATGGCCAGCCCACACCTGAACAGTACGGTAATGTGAGCAAGCGGCATACACACAGGTTTCTTCCACCCTCTACCCCACCGGTGTATACCTGCGGGGACATTTCACAACACAGTCCAACCAAATGAGAAGGGCTGCAGCAGGCAACATAGACCAACATGTGCAGGAGGCTGAGGGCAGTGAGGATGTGTATGCTGCTGAACAACCCTTACTGGGGTGACATATGACTTTATAGACCCAGGGTGACATACCAGGGGCTACATGAGCTGGGGATGGTGGAGCACTATGGGGTGGACAGAGACCTCCTACAGCGGCTTGTTGACCTGTGCATACCACACCTGACACATTAAACAGGCCAAGGGAAACCCATCACAGTGGATACCACGGTATGTGTTGGCCTAGGTATACTAGCCACAGGTACCCCACACAGTACAACTGGGGATATCATGGGGATCTCACAGGCATCTGCATCCAGGGTATTGCACCAGTTCACAGATGCCATGTCAACACATGCTAAACAGCACATACATGTCCTCAACACACGTGATTAGTAGACCAGCAATATGCATCTCTTAACCACATGGCTGACTACCCTGGGATACTGGGTGCTATAGCCTGCACACACGTACGCATCAAAGCAACACCCGATGAGCGGGGTAGGGCCTACATTCACTGCAGGGACATACCCTCCAACAGCTAGGCCATATGCGATGGCCAGGGCATTAGACTGAATGTGTGTGCTGTCTGCCCTGGAAGCTATGATATTCCGATAAATGGATTCAGACACAGCTGTACCACACCTTTGCCAATATGGACATCCCCTACAGTCTCCTAGTGGGGGATGCTGGGTAACCACTGGTGTCGTGGCTGATGACACCCATCAGCAATGCACACACACCTGAACACTCACACCATAATGAGGCAGATGCACAGGCAAGACATATAATTAAGCATGTCTTTGGGATGCTCAGGTCATGGATTTGGTATCTGGACACATCCGTTGGAGCTCTGCAGTATTCACTAGCTACATGCACACACTTTGTTATGGTATTTGCTATGCTGCACAATCTGATCCTACAGTAACAGTTGCAGCAGGAACAGCATGGAGCAGGGCCACACGGCCCATCACCACTGCCAAGGCCTGTACAGGCACAGGGTGACTTGGCGAAGGAACTACCTCAGCAGGGCCCAGTCGGTGAACGGGCCGTGCACAATATGACCTGCCCTTGGCAGTGAGGCAACACAAGGCATATGCACTGACACAGTAGGTACCCAGGGATTTCACCCTGTCTGACCTGCACACAGTACAATGGATGCCGAACATGACACTACCTGTGCTCGGACATGTATAGGAGGTGCACTGTGTGCATCCGACATAGGCAGCCCTCCAGCACTGTCCTGAGGTCTGGAACACACCCAGGGTATGTCTATTGACCTAACAATTGGCAGTTGTATTACAATGTGTATTTACCCATTGCTATGGTATGTATGTGAGCATACAAGAGACTTTGGTGGCCGAATGTTAGGGCAGAACAGTACACGTCCATAGTGGCACCATGACATCTGTAGCACATACAGGGGGCACAATGGTAGCCAGTAGTACACAGGGTGTCCTAACCCACTGCAGATTATGGGCTGACCATCATGTGTGTCCATACAGCCCACACACGTTCCATGCAGCTGGACAGGTGTGGACCAATACAGACTAATGATATACAATGGCCTATGGATATGCCCAATGAATGACCCCAACCCCCAGAGACACACACAGACTACAGCAGGCCAGGCAGTTTGATGTAGGTTGTGAAAGCTTGGACGTCCAACACCACTATGCTGGTATTTAAAGCTGGGATCTGACGTACACTGGTATCCCTCCAACTGGCAATTTAGGTAGGTCCACACACTGACATGGAGTACCTGGCATACTAGTACAGTAGTGGCAGATGTGTACAACTGTCAGCTGTGCCCCCCATCCAACCTACACATGTGAGAGTCATGTGCGCTACCCCTGGTGCTGTGTAGGACTGTGGATGCACTTAGATGTCCCCCCACGCTATGCAGACATGTAGCAACTGTCAATGCCACATGACCATTAGCTACCCTGCAGACACAGCATGACACCTGTCCATGTAGAACGGAGGGATCGGCAACACAGTACTGACTATCTGGACATGTGACACATGCAATACAGTTGACCATACTTGGCATGCTCACACACATGACATTATGATGGTAATGTCGGTTGAAGACATGCATAACAGTCATACTGGGCATGCTCACACACTGAAACACAGGACGGACAGGCATGCATACACCAGTGGTCCGGACATATCTGCTATACTGTTGGATGACTGTGCTGTATGGTGTGTGTGTGGTCTATTGTCTTTACATATGCCATGGTCTATTGTTTATTCACATGAGCTATATGCGCAGGGTACTGCTACCAACACGTGAATAGGACGGTTCTTTGTTTGCGGACAGACCTACACCTTTGGATACGGACTGGGTGAGGCACATTCCAGCAGGTGGGTGCAGTTGTGCGTGGGTTTGCACAGTGTTAAGCACTGCTGACCTCTGGTTACAGCACCTTATACCTGGTTAGACTCATTTCTTTGACAGTGCACTACTGGCATACTGGTAGACAAACACACTTACAGCCTCTCGCTCACCGACATTTGCGCTTACATTTATCACTCACGTTGGGTGTGTGTGATCCTTTGTGATGCGTATTACATTGGACTACATGACTACAGTATCGGGCATGTCTAACCATTTGGCGACGGCAGGCATTCGACTGTACGGACTCGGCGGACTGTCCAGTGACGTAATCATATTATATGCCTGTTCATCATACGATCTGCTCCCATCTGCCTGATACATGGGAACCGATACTCTGCAATGCTGACATGTGACTGTTATTTTGTTAATGCAGCTGTCCACCAAGTCATGCTACCGCATACCTACTGTACGTTTTCCACCTTTCAAATTGCACGACGGGAGGCTGTCGGAGTAACACCTTTCCCACTTTGCATGGGACAGTCCCTGTTTAGGCATATGTCATGTGACAATACTCTGGCCATTGCAACTGTCCTGATTAGGGGACATTCTCATATTCTATGTGTCTGCAGTGGTTGCTTGTTACAGGTCTTGTATACCTGACACGTCGATATGTTATATGTAGTAGCATAAGCAACTTTACTGCTGCTAAACTACGCTTTGATTTGTGCTGATATATATATTTCTGTACTATGCATGGCTGTAGGTATGTTCTGCTCTGGTACATCTGACATTTCTACAGAGCAGGTCCCACTTTGGCAATATGGAATGGTGGCGGCCCTATAGATCCTATATATAGAGCTATCACATGTGTCAAGGCAACACATACCCACAGCCAGTAGTAAACTGACTACTTCAACGGTTTGCATACATTAAGGTTATTCCTGTAGCATTATAATTGCTAAGACTGTTTCCTATTACATGTAGCTGTTTCTGATACAACAAATTAATTTCTGACACCACTACACACAATATATGGCCTCCTTTCCCGAACTCACAGGCCATGAGCCATAACATTCATTTTGCAGGACACAACTTCCCAGACGGGTGTGTCCCTCAAAGGCGTACGGGTGGTAAACCTCATCTATGATGCTATCATCTACCTAAGGTGGTCAGCAAATTATGCACTTTCCCTCACTAGCAGACCTCACATACCAATGGGGGAGAATGAACACTGTATCAGGAACACTGCATAACACCCTGTGGGACACATTTAGATGATTGGTTCTATTAACCAGACACATTGACAGTCACAGAGCATATGTATTCATTCATGTTTGTCGAGGTACATGCTGTTTATGACTCATACATGTTGTCATCTGTCATTACCTGTATTCCACCACCTGTCCACCTAATATCACTAGTTTTGGAAGTGTTTAGTTGGACTTTGTTACATTCTGATTCATAGCCATGGACGTCCATGCTAATCGGGTACACGGCACTGATTTGGTCCCTATGCATTCCCCCGATGGTTTACAGACTATCCGGTAGATGTGCTCTTCATGTTTGGGAGGTATAGGCATCTGCTATGCCCACATAGGAATATTAATGACTTCCACTGGGCAGGCCTACTACCTCTCTGCCAACCAGCACCTGCACACTTAAGCCCATTATTGCATACTCATGGTACACATACCTGGCACCCCTCTACAGCACTCATGACAAATACTTACTGTAAGCACAGCTGGGGTATGAGCACACCCCTACACATTGCCCACTCTCCCCATCTCAGGACACATGTCATGCATTTTGTCAACCCATGTATTATCACACTTGCACAACCTACTGTTCCATGTACACCTACATCCTGCTCGCATCGATAACCATGGGTTCACACGTACAGTGAATTTTGGGGTCCCGCAAGGGACACCGTTATCCATGTTTAAAGTGTAGACCTTGCAGATCTCTCCCACTGGTACTTTTCTGCTGGTGTTTTGGACAGCAGCAGTGTATTTATCTTTATTGCCTGTCTGTATGTCTGACTGGCCTAGCTGGGCGGTGTGGGGGGTACAACGTTTATTTATTGGGCCTCCCAGTCACATATGCCCAGTCTGTAAATATGTTACTCCTAATTGCTGTAAAGTAACCTAGTTATGTACATGTGTATATCTACAATGACATATGTATTTGTTTTGTGTGTATGTGCATATATCAATAGCTGTTGTATGTGTATATATATCTATATATATATATATATATATATATATATATATATATATATATATATATCTATATATATATATATATATATATATATATATATATATATATATATATATATATATGTATTATATCTTTGTGTGTGTGTATATATATATATATATATATATATATATATATACATGTAGTTGTGTCTTTCTGCTTTTCCCGGTTTGGGGTTGTCACAGCAGAACTCCGTTCCGCTCATGGTTGGCGTATAGGTTTTACATGCCGGGCTGCCAGCCCTGACGCACAACGTCCGACGACGATACACCCATTCACACATGTCTCCACGCACACGATGCTCTATCTGGGAATCGCACCTACGTACTAGCTGACCTCCACGGGCCACTCCATTGCAAACAGCGCAACATACCCTAGCACTCCTGTGTCCATAATCGCATATCCATAGTTTCTCCAGCACACATGGTTTCCATGCATAACAGCCATTATCCACCTGATATCGCAGGCATGACCCACCTTTACACATTTCCCTCTCCAGAGCGTTGGGGCCTTACACACATTTTGTACCACCTCATGTATTCACAGGGTCCCCATCCATTCATATTTGCACATACGTGCTTTTCCTGGTGTTATGGATTACGAATGATTTGCGGGTTACAAGTGTAGGAGGTCGCAACATGTACTATATTGTCTGTGTATAATGTTGATGTAGCACTTTACCGATGTTATGGCCACTGGTATAACCCTGCCTCTGGTGTTTATAGCAGTGCTCTACTCACTCTTGTGCAGCTTTATCTGACATACGCTGCAAGCACTTTATAATACCTTACTTGCTCTAGATTCCCTTCACAATCCTTATGTTTGCATTCATCTTTCGGCATTCATTGTGTGTGTATATATATATATATATATATAGATATATATATATATATATATATATATATCTATATCTATATATCTATCTATTATATATACATATATATACATATATATATCTATATACCTATATATCTATATATCTATATATTTCTTTTATGTCTGTGGATACTTATCTATACACACATCTATCTATCTATCTATCTATCTATCTATCTATCTATCTATCTATCTATCTATCTATCTATATAAAAGTTACAGCTGTACAAGACAACATACATTTGCTATGCTACAAGCTGATTACACCCACACAGGCACACTTGCATGTACTTATTGTGAGTTACATATGTTTACTGCCACTTCTTTGTGATTAGATGTGCCTTATTCCTTATGAAAGTACCACTTTGATTGATGGAGTCCGGTTAACGGCCCCATGCGAGACATGCATTCACCTTTACATGTTTAAATGTTGGCTTTACAGCACAGAGGCATTCATTACACAATAAATTAATATGTGCTATAGTCATACTTGAACCGGGAATGCCTTTACATTAGGCGGATGCTCTAACCACTACACTATTGTTGCTCTGCCTCATTTATATGTATACCCATGGTTCATAGCTACTCTGACATATGCCTCACCACTTCACTTACACAGCAGGCATCCATTCTCCTGCTGAGAAAAATGCGGCACTACACTTCCGACATTCCCTATTTCATACTGCTCTGTTTCAGTGCTGCATGTCTACTCACTCCAAGGATATTCAGAACACCTACCCTTATAGTCCTCACACATACGCATGTTTTATTGTCAGGGTGTTCATGTGCTGGTCTGGGTTTAGGCTTGTCTGTCTGGTGACTAGAACTGCCTTGCACTTGTTTGAATATCAGATGTAGCACATGGACAGTTAGTCCAGATTTTAACATTCTACCTTTGTTTACAAACGCAGGTGTTTGGGCACTTCTGACCACATTATTAGGTTGGCACTACATAATATAAGGCAAGGATTGGTTCCACTACATAATATAGGGTGGGGGTGGGGTTTCCACATGTTTCCCTTCACATTTGACTATTTCATTCATTTTTATATACGATGAATATTATTCTGGGCATCAGTTATAAATTCACTACAGGTATGCAATAGTCCTATCACCAAATGTCACAGTTGGTTGGTGTACATATGTGTACGGATCTCTGTGATACTCAGGGAATAGTTTCTACAGTGACAGGGGCAAGGCTATGACAAATCAGGGATAATCACAGACACTTCTGCCATATTAGTACTATTAACTTGGAACGTGTCGACAGATTCGTATTACTACTTATTTTCTGCAGTTAAATGCCTCTATTACTCTTAATTGTTGTAATTAGTCATTCTCATTCAACACCTTTCCTCCAAAGGTCACTGGCTTTGTGAGTGATTAAGAGGCTGGCCAGTTATTGTGCAAATGCTCTGACCATTGGTAGGGTTGACACATTGTCATATGTACAGGTTGGGATATATTCTGGGGACACCAGATTGTTTAGGCCAACACATACCCACAGTCAGTGCAGGTTTAGAACATTAATTATTTTCTTATCTGAGAGCCTATACCTTTAGCAGTTTAGTTGTTAGTCTGTTTCTTGTACGAATTACGTATTTTCTATCCTGACATGACTGCTTTAGGCAACTGTTACATGCAGTATGGTACATAGTTATTTCCTACAATCACAGGACATTTGGCATTGTATCATTGTTGGTCAGGACACACCTACCCACACAGTGACTGTCCCTCACACAGTGGATCAGGGGGTACCCTGTTTACGTCAGTGCCTGCATCACCCTATTTCCAAATGCCACTATGCGAATGTGTACAATATATTCTCTCGGTTAATCATGTGGGGACACTTGCGTCACGGGCAGGTGTTTGATCCTGGGTAGTAGGTTCTGCATGACCGTCTAGGGCTGGACAGTCTCGTGCACCACTACTACACATTTGGACTTGTGTCCAGATGTCTACAGGACTGGACATCGTGTCTTGATATGCATTCTAATGTTTACACAAGTTACTTATCCCATGAGGGATATCCAAAAATTTAACAAGACCAATACCGACCATTCTTTTGGCTTTACGAAAATGTGTTGGGGGTTTTACATGCAAGGGATACATAGTTTGCAATCCTGAAACTGCCTAGGGTGACACTGCCTACTACATATGAGTAGTGGTCTCTATGTGTAGCTGTGGCTGTGCCAAGCTAGTAGGCCAAGTATGGCTGGATTTGGTGGCTGTTCAGGTATGGGGCGGGTTGTGTGCTGTGGAGGGGATGATGGGTATTCAGTTATGCATCCAGGTGTGTTGCATTTGAATGGGCTGGTTCCATCAGGACCATTCTGTGGGTATGTGCCGGTGACATTTCTGTACAATTGTATCGCACATTGTAATATTCATATGTTTGTGGGATTGTGTTCTACAGTATGGCCTGTCAGGTTGTATTGCAGATGTGTATACATGTTCTTTGTGTTTCTTTCTAATTCACCCGCTGCTCCCTCATACACCTCCAGTTCACCTAGTCTGCATACAACACAGTCTCGCCTTTGAGGATTATACCTTTACCCCCCCACACACACACACACACATATTCCTGACACTCCATCCCTCACTGCTTTGGTTGATGGCCCATGACACGGTCAAGGTAACACATTACATACACTACATATGTCAGGTACCTGTATGGTTGTGTGGACTACCCTGGCATGGTTCACCTTCCACATGCTATACATCACGCAAATAGGTACACGCCCATACTTCACTTTCATGACATGGTTGGTACACCTGGGTAATACCCGTTCAACTGTGACACATCCCGAC
The DNA here is from genome assembly GCF_019279795.1 of Protopterus annectens. NCBI lineage: Eukaryota > Metazoa > Chordata > Ceratodontiformes > Protopteridae > Protopterus > Protopterus annectens. The sequence continues at coordinate 1,481,721,696 of NC_056741.1, read as the reverse complement.
AAGTACGGCTTGGACCGCATATGTGCGGATTTTGGCCGACTGCTCTGATCATTGGTAGGGTACCACCTTTTCCTATGTCCAGGATGGGATATATTATGGACACATATCCGATTGTACTGGACAACACATACCCACAGTCAACGCTACGGATAATACTTTTCCTTTAAGCCTACATGTTGCCTTATTGTTGTAGCAGTTTATATGCTCCTTCTGTTTCGTTTTCTTACTTATTCTATTTCTTGTCACATATGGTATGTTACATACGGACATAACTATTGTATGTGACTATTACATGCGTTGTGGGATATAATTCTGTCATACGGTCGCTAGATATTTACATTTATCGTGGTTTTGTTATGGACACATCTGCCCAGCTGTGTACTCTCCCTCACAATGTGGGACAGCTGGTGACCCTGACCATTGGGCTGGAGGTAGCTATTGGCGGTACGCTAACATGATACGTTTCGCTTCCACTTGGTATAACTATCTACACTGCGTTGGACTACAGGCACACGGTTTTCAATGTTATTTTTTTGAGGGATGGGGACCCGTTATTCCCTACCATGCATTTGTGTTTGCTTCTTAATTTTGTGTTCGCAGGAACTGTCTTGAATGCTTTGCATACGTTTCAGTATCCACAGACACTGACAGATGTGATTTCTATTGCATGCAAATTGTTATATGCAAGCATTTTAGGTTGCACGTCGACAGCTGACATTTCCACACCTCCGTGCGGCACTTCGACACACCCTATGCACTCGCTCTCGTTTCCTATGCACGTGGCTGTGGTGGCAGTGCGCCTTCTTTAATATGCATTCGGCACTACTGCTCCATCTTCACGCCACACAGTCAGCGCAAGCCTAACGCCGGCCTTGCGCCGAGCTTCATGAATCCTGGGTTATGTCTAATTTGGTATAATTGCTTAAACTGTGGATTTTTTAAATTGTTTTATCCTATTACTTTTGAAGATTGTAAAAATGTTTGTTCTTAAAATGTTTTTGTAATACAGTGGTGCTTTTCTCCCTGGGCCTGTGCTAAAAATGGACACCTACCCAGTCAGACTTTCCCAATAATCAAATGTCAATACATAAATATAATAAATAAATATTAGTCAATGTTTTGGTATTTAGGCAGGTTATAAGGTCAGTTTGCTGGTGGCTGCCATATATAGTGCTGTATTATTTTCTAAAACTAATGAACACTTTAAAAGAATTTTCAATCTGTATTTTTTTTCTGGTTCCTTTTTTCTCCATGTCTACCAACAATGAAATCTCATCCTCCTCCTGTTGATGTGGAACTATTCATTCCCTTATATTGGGTATCCTTAGCAATGGGAAGAGAACAAATCAGTGTGGTCAACATCCAAGTAACCATGAAGGTGATTTGTTCCCTTACATACATCTGCAGGGAAGATAGCATTTCTACTGGCCCATACCTATCTGAAAGGGACTATAATACCCTGTATAGGTGCATGGCTCCAGAAATAAAGGCTAATGAGGGCTACCATCAGTGATCTCATAGCATATAGCACACAATTCCCAGTCTTTAGGACTTTAGTTGCCTGCAAAAGTTAACTTCCTGCTAATAGAGTGACAAATTGCCTACTTCAGTACTCAGACTCAGGTCAAAGAGGTTACAGTGTAGGCTTTATGCCTGCATGTCCCAGAGCCACAGCAGTCCATACTTTTTGATGGCTGCAAGATTTCATCCCATTTTTTAAGGTATAAAGGAAATGGAGTGGAAAGCTAAAGTTTACTGCTAAGTACTGAGGCAGATGGAAGAACGTGTTGCCAATTCAGGGATTATCAGCAAACTAAACAATGGAAAAAATGGAGTTCATAAATATTCAGCTAAGTAAGAAATCATGTAAAATAAACTCAAATGAGGATCAGTAAAAATAACTAGAGCAGATTTTTTTCCTGGCCTACACAAATAATCCCTAGCCTCAGAGGAATTACACAGAACATCTGTAGGTAAACGCAGAGAGTTAAGGCGACAATATTCATTCCATGGTCCTACAGCTGATTCCCTCAGTTTATATATGGCTTCTGTGTGAATGGAAGCAAATAGCCTAACCAGAAAGTGCTCTCATGTCACCCTGGAATTATGTGATTCTACAAACAGAGAAAAGATGGACCATGCTGCTTTACTCAGCAGTGCCTGTATAATGCTCTTGTGTGCTGTCTAGAAGACAGATTATTTGAATTTGTTGTATTTCACATGAAATATCAGTTTTTGCACATTTGTATATCCCTTGTAACATTTTAACCTTGTCATATTGACAATTCTAAATTCTCAGAAAGATGAGAAGAACTTCCCCCAGTGACATTGCCCAGTTTATTTCTTTCTTTCATCATTTCAATAAAAGATTAAATTTGACCGGGTTGTACCTCTCCCACTTCCATCCCTGGAGGAAACAGAACATAAAAGGATTTTCTTACTATTTCTTTTCTTCTTATAAAATAAATGTACCTTTCAAGTTCAATTTTAAAGTAATTGCACAGTGTGATGCCCCTTTGGGACACAGCAGAATTAAAAGCATTTTTTCTTTTGAAATGAAAATTCTACTAGTTTGCAATTGTGTGACAGCAGTTCCTGGTAGTAAAACAAAAAGCAAAATAAACATGCCTTGTACACTACAGTATCTGTCCACATCAGTGCTGTTTAAAATGCATTTCTTCACTGCATTCCTCTCTCTGGCATCACACACCATGACAGAGAAATATTATTAATAATAAGAAGAAAATGTTTATAAAAGTGTGAGAAGTGACAATGTATTTCAGTATCATAACATCAAAATTCCACATTTGGCTTCTGCATGACTATTTCTGTTGATAGTGAATATGTGCTGTTTATATAAAAAGATGAGCTTGTATATAGGAAAACAGATGCATTTGCAAATCTATTAGAAAGAAAATACAGTAAAACATAAGTACTGATCCAAATTATGACTTTGTTGATAATCAGTTTAATAAGATTCTTCTTCTTCTGGCTTTTTCCCAGTTAGGGGTCGCCACAGCAGATCACCTGTCCGCACATTGAATGGCAGTGGAGTTTTACGGTGTCGAGTTGCCAGCCCGGCACCCAACCTTCCACAGAAGGCACACTCACACGCACACCTAGGGCCAATTTAGAGTGTCCAATCCACCTGCAGCATGTCTTTGGGATGTGGGAGGAAACCGGAGCACCCGGAGGAAACCCACGCGACCACAGGGAGGACATGCAGACTCCGCACAGAAGGCACCCCAGCCGAGGATCGAACCGGAAAACCTCTTGCTGTGAGGCGGCAATGCTAACCACTGCACCACCGTGGCCGCCCAATCAGTTTAATAAGATTAATTTTGATTATTTGATATGACATTCATCATTCCAAAGTCAACCAAAGATCAGCATACATAGTGAAGTATAAATCTTGGCAAAACTAAAGATTACACTATTCAAAATATAACTTTTTTAAATGTGCCCTTGTCATCAAAGCCAATGTTTCCTAGTTAATTTTTATTTACTTTCTTTTTATGGTACAGTTGTATTGCTGCTGTATTATGGTCACATTGTAACATAGCACTTACTTTTAATGTTGAAACCTAGTCACTTTAGACTGCCCCCTGCTGGTGCATAATATACACTGAATCTGTTGGTGTGAGCACTGAGACGAAGATTCAGCTTAGAGGCCTATGAGAACAAATGGACAAGGAATGGGTTTTACAAGTAGGATACTGCCAATTCAGTCCTGAGAGGGCAATATTGTAAGTTTAACAAATTTCCACCGCATTAACTTGATAATGACTCATAAATTCATAGGTAAATACTAGTCAATGAGTCTTGAAACCATTACAAGCCAAGCCAAAAATCTCTATTAAAAACTATCTCTAGCCTTGAAGAAGGCAATTCAAGATAGACTGCTGGGAGAATCTAAGGCTGCCTAGCAAGTTATCTATGTTTACCTTGAAGGTGGCAAGTGTACCACTATGCTTGGCTTGTAGTGGAAGGTTGTTTTAGAGGTGGGGGGGTATGTTGTGAAATTAATTTATTATGCTAATATCTCTTATTTATCTGTTCATGAAGTTTTTCTAATAGGTATTTTAAGTACCATTTGGTGTCTGAAGTAAAAGGAGGTTCATAGGTTCACAGGTTCATAGGTTGGTACTAGGCTATCAGCCCTAGGGCCTATACAAGCCTAGCCATAACAATTCCCTGGCTATTTTTTCCCACACTATTTACTTCCCTGGACCCCTGTCTAGCAGGGCGACTGACAAGGTCAAAGACAGTTGGATCTGTCATGGCTTTAAAGGCTAGACACAGATCTTCAATGCAGAGTCTGTAAGCGACTATGTGTAGAGTGATGGCTGCAAGTCTGTCCTGATAACCACATTTTTTATGGCCACTGATCTTTTTAGTTATGAATGCCTGATGTCCCCAAGTTGAGTGATACAGTTCAACAAATACATGCCAAAGGTGCATTATATTCAATAATGGGTAAGATAAGACATGTAAAGAGGAATTAAGACTGTTGAATCTAGTGGAAAAGCCTTTAGAAATAGATGAATCAGGCAGAAGGCTTTCTGAACTACCAAGGAGATATGACAGTCAAATAATAAGAAATTATCAGATACCTTACAACAGTGTCTGATTAGAGGTGTTATGTCACCTGTATGGTATGTGAAAATGATTTGTTTACTAAAATGATCTGTGCTACATTTTTTCACATTTAATTTGAGACCATTGTCCTTCCAGTTCTGTATCAGTGGAACATCAATTTAACAACACTTATTCAGAAACATAAATAACCACAGACCAGCTTGAAGGTTTAAGAAATAGATGCCCACTAGGACAGGTAACTTTTATGGCTTTCAGAAGTAGTACTTGAGACACTAACCCCATGAGTGATGTTAGACAACCAGTTAGCTTTCCAGCTAACAACATACAGATTTACATTCCAGTTTAAAAGTCTGTCAATACTACTTTCATAGGGAATAGTGCAAAAGATTTGGTTCAGATCCAGATATGCCATACCTACTGCATAACTGTTACCCACTACTTTGGTTACTTGTTCAGACAAATTAATGAGTGCAAAGACTAATAAATCTATAATTGTTAGGGTCCATGGCTGGGCCACCATTGCATAATGGCATTAAAAGTCTGTATTTTCCAGGATTTAGGAATGTAGGCCTGGAGTGAAGCTTAGATTAAGAGGTTAAACAGGGGTTCGGATCTGGCACAAATATTTAGGCAACCTGGTATACTATGGAGTTTATGGATGAGGTGTTGCTTTAGAGAGGGCTGAGAGAACTACTTATAGTGATTAAAAGGCTTGGTTCAGATTGTGAGATTTGTGGAATGCAACTGTGGAAGGTGTACATTTTACACTAAAGTCGTCAGCTAGGGTCTGAGTGTGCAGTATTATTGCTGACTAGCTCTGAACTTTGTTCTTAACTTCCTGAAATAATTAAACAGAGGTGTGTAGTTATTTTTGGTTTTAGTGGCTATTTTACATTCATATCAACTTTGAGCTTCTTAATGTTTTTTACTAATTTGCTTACATGTGCTCTTAAGGTAGGTAGAAAGAAACTTCTGTTAAGCGTTAAGCTATTTCTTTGTCTTGTTTATATTTTATTTATATGGGTATTTCACCACAGGGGGTTGTTTTTAAACTGTTATATTTGGTACAGATAAGGACTGCCTTATCAATACAGCTATTTATGTAGGAGTAGAAGTCAGAGGCATAGGCATCAGCTATAGCCATGGAATCCACATCAGGAGGATTTGAGTGGAATTTATTTGGTCATTAAGTAATTGAAAAAAGTTTACTTATGAGAAGTCCCTAAATATAGCAGTATTTCCAGGTGACATGGCACCAGTTATAAAGGAAAAAGACAGGAATTTATGGTCTGATTTAACAAAGTAGAATGATGCCTTTGTAGACATGCCAGAAGAGATATTTGTGAGGACTAGATCAAGGATTTCGCTATCTCTAGTTAGATGGATAACCATATGTAAGACAATAAGTACTTATAGGATCAAGAAAGCATTGGCAGTGTAGGGCGTCCCGCTAATTGATGGATGGTTGAAGTTTTAAAGTGTTGGTTTTAATGGAAATTTCAGCTAATGTGTTAAGATAGCTATCTTGCTCAGAAGGAGACATAGAGGGTGGTCTATCTGTGAAGTGATAATTAGTCTTGCTTATGGTGATTTGGACATCTTGGAGTTAAAATGTGATGCTCTGTCAAGAAATTATGATATTTTTGACAAAACTGAGATTCCATACAATGGCCAGTAAGTCTGAAGACATGATAGGCAGTGTACCCATGGTAAGAGAGAGCACTTTTGTTGCACTCAAACCATGTCTCTGTAACTACACACCTACGAATGTGATCAGGTTGCAGAACAGCCTCGGGTACTGACTATTGTTTCTTTGTTTAGACGTCTGGCATTCAGCAAAGATAGCTTAATGTGTTCCAAATTAGGATGGGTGGGCAGTGATGTGGACATCTCTTGCAATGATGCCTGATGGAGAATGGGGATGATGCGCACTGGGAGGTGCAGTACTGGTGGTGGGTGCATAAATATAGCTTGTCAGACAATATGCTACAATGTCAACCCCTGTATGACCAATTATGAATGCTACCAGTAGTCATCAGCTAGGCAGGATGCACAGTAGGGTATAGCACAAAATCCCCAGTGGAATGCTGACCATTGAGACCCCCAGGATGCCCTAAAGTTCAATAACTGGCCCCACCTTATATACAAGACAATTTCTGAGGGGGGCTGAAGAGTAGTTGGAGGCCTGGTATGAGCATGGAGCAGTCAATAGGAGTGCCATATGGCGATGCAGGGACCCAAAACATGTGTCCCAAATTTGAATTTACTAGGTTGGAATGTCCTATTAAATACCAGGTAGACTCTACCTAAAAATACACTATGGTACAGTAAAGATTTTAGCCAGAATACAAAAACCTTACTAAGCAAGGGCAGACCATCTCTGGCAAAGGAGGAATGTTTTTCAACCATCTCATTCCAAGCTGGCATGTACTGTGTTCCCCTAGAAGGACAGCGGCAACCTTTCTGATTATTAAAGCCAATTATCTCTGTATCATTCTGGGTGATGGCAAAATACTTCTCAAAATCCAGTGACTTTCCTGCCTCAAACACACGCATAGTAAATTCAATAATATTCTCCTGCATGTTCCTCTGGGTAGCATGCCTAAGGTCATTCTCCTCCAAGTGGACCACTATATCAGGTCTAATCATATCTGTCAAGATGGCAGGATCAAAGAACCCTTATTACATCCCAAGTCCTGGTTCCAGAAAGACAGCTGTTACATTGTTCATACCCAGTCAGGTGAGGGTCATCTCCATATGCCTGACAATAGAGTCACCTATTACTAAACCATTACTCTAGTTAGATGTTGTCTCATGTACAGCTTTCATTTTCAGCTGCTATCACTGACTGTGTGCAGCCCTCATTATCATATGATCACAGTGACACTAAGACATGCCCATTGTTTCACTGAGTCTTCCTGTTCCTTCTATAACTAATGCTGTCTTTCAGCGTCTGACCTTGTGATGAATGAAACTATGAAGGTGGATTAAGTATAGCACCAGTTTCTCAGTGTTTTACATGTAACATGCTATTACTATTTCTGCCTGCTGTGGACAACCCAACCCATACCATCCCGGTATTAAATGACACAGGAAGTATCAGACTCTGTATGTCGAACACAAAGCCATACTACCTACTGTTCTACCTGGTAATGTTCTCTCCTCAAAACAATCATAAAAATCCTTTTAGTGGAATTGTAAGGGAAAATTATCACATAGTTGATCATTTTTTTCATGCCCACTTTGTCAATTCACAACTCCATTTCTGTGTAATGTCAATGGACAAGTTGATATCAGCTCCTACTACTTTATGACATTACATGGTGCACAGTTTGTTTGTGTCTTTCGGCTTTTCCCGGTTAGGGGTCGCCACAGCGGAACTCTGGTCCGCTAATGATTGGCAGTAGATTTTTACATACTGGCTTGCCGGGCCTAACGCACAACCTTCAACGAAGGAACACCCATTCACGCATGTCGCTACACAGAAGACGCTCTAACTGAGAATCGAATGGGCAATGTCTAACCGTGAGGCGACAACGCTACCGCAGCACCACCACTGCAGTATTACATGGTGCACAGTACTTTATGGAAATATTACTGAAATGAAGAAAACATCCCTGTTGCAAAGACTACAGATGCATGTTAGCCACTACTTAGTAATATCATAAAACCAATTCCTTACTTGCCTACCTGGTTATTGTTAATGTCTATATTCATCATTGAAGGCCATGCTCCTTTGCAAATGCTCATAAAGACGGACATTATGAACACAGTTTGACTGACAGGCATATTCATAGGTTTATAGGTAATTACTAGGCATGCAGTCTAGGAGAACATTAAGTAGCCTTGGCCAAATTCCCAATTTCCCCAAAGCACTGTCTGTTTAAGTGACTTGCTCTGCATCACACAGCAGGCAAATGAAGTCTGAGAGAATCAGCCCCTACCCTAAAGAAAGTATCTCGTTAACAGATCATACCCTTAATCCTCCCTGTTAATTGCCAGAGTGCAAAGGAAAGACTTGAACCAGACCACTCAGGTTATTCTGTCAGCTGTGACACTGGAGCATATATTCATATACCTAAGCAGTTTAAGTGATTTAAAAATGTTTCTGTGAAAAGACAAGGATAACATTTAAAAGAAAAATGATCATTCACTAAAATACAGTATTTATCTCACAATTACCTTACACAAAAATGTAAAAAAAACTTACTTATGCTATTTTTGTTACCGAGTACCATAGTAAAGTCCATACCATTTTGGACATGCTGATGATTGCTGACATTGTAGCTGCATTTTGAATGAGTTGAGACCATAGTGCTACCATGATAGTTCAAAACACAACACAGAAACATAAATGTTCTGCCTTAAATCCCCAAAACTGCCTCCTTTGGTGCATTAAACATAAGTACTTTTCCCAAAGAAAGTTTTGGATACTTATATCATCAATAAACTAAAACATTTTTTTTCCGCACTTCCTATGTAGGGGGCTTCAGCACCCCATATATCTTTACTTTGTCATTCTTACCACACAGGATTTTTTTTTTTTTTTTGTAATCTGATATGACAAAGTATTTTTAAAAAAAGAACTGTTGGGATTTCCTTTAGAAATATAGTAGTGCTTATAAATATGTTTGCAAAAACATCAAATTGTTACAGCTGGAACAGATAGCAATATATACGATTCCTTTGGTGGAACCGTTACCCTTGACCAGTTTCAATCTTTGTTCATTAACCACAGAGGTGTCTCCTTCAAAAATGTATGAGCAATGGCTACATTTATGTGTGCCTACTGGAAGTTTCTTCATAAGTAAGTTAGATATTTCTTTAAATAAGTATTTTAAAAATTTTCCTGTTTTGTAAATAAAACTGGATTTGACACCAGACAAACTATGTAAGTCAGGGTCTATTTTAAATACATTTGAATTGGTTTTTTTTTTACTATTTTTTTATTCCCTGAGAAAAAACATCAAAATTTATAACTAAATCATTAGTGAAACTGTTATAGGTTTGTTCCTTCACCATTGTCGATGGTTTATTTACAAGGTCTGATATTAGAAGAGGAAGGTATTTTATACCCCAACCTTTTGTAATCTTTGATCATATAAAGGTAAGCAAGTTGTGTAGGTACCCCCTTTCTAGAAACATGTTGGTCATCTTGTGATATTCTAACAAGAATGAATTGAAAGTAGAACTCATTCTAGCTGCCCTAACGAGTTGTCCTTTGAACAGAATTTTTTTACTACTATAAGAGTGGCAACTTTTGTAGTGCAGATAGGTGTTGGAAAAAGTTTCTTTCCTGTAAGTAGTGAACTCAATTTTTTTAGCAAATTATTTTTTGAAATGGAAACATCCAGGTAATTACATAAGTGTTTAGCAACATGGTGAGTAAATTTTAAAAATACTGTAGTAGTGTTTAAAAATTCAGTAAAACCAAGTATACTGTCTTCTCCGTCCACCCAAAGAAAGAACAAAACATTCAGGTATCTGAAGTAACATGTCCAACAATTTGTGTGCAGGGAGTCTAAAATATACCGTTTCTCCCATGTATACTTCACCAGATTTGCATAAATTGGGGCACATGCATCACCCATAGCTACCCCCTGCACCTGCTTAAAATATTCACCCTCAAAGAAAATGAAATGATTAGTAAGTACAAGTTCCAAGAGGTCCATAAGTAACCTAATGGAGCAGCAATCTAGTCACGTAAGCTCTAGAAGTGCTGAATGGAAAAAATCCAATTCCATCTTATGGGGGATCAGTGAAAATAAATCAGCCACATCTACTGTTAAAAATCTATTGTCATCACTGTATAAGTATTGTTTCAACTTGCTAAAAGAACCCCAAAAATCCTTTAAAATGTGTTAAGTACCATCTAACACATTTTTAAGAGTCTAGTTAAGATACATTGCTAATGGGTAAATTCTAGAACCATTAGCAGACACTATTAACCTATAAGGAGGGTCATCAGCATTTGTGTACACTTTTGGGATACCAAAACGGATGGTATAAGGGTGGGTTCTTAATCAAAAGAAAATTGCAGATTTTGTAACTATGCCTTGAGTCAAAACAACTTCTAAACACATACCTGTCTTTCTGTAGGTTATATTAAGTTTGTTTTTAGGAACTATGTTGTATTTTTTCATATCTTGCAACATGGTATGAATCTTACTTACATAGTCAATTTTATCTGCCATACAACCCCCCCTCCCCTCCTTTTTCTGTCTTCAACAACCTGATAAAGTGGTTGTTCCTCACTGTATTGTGTACACTGTTCTTCCAAAGAGAGTTTTTGCACAGAGACCCATTTTGCCTTTTGGAAGTCAAAACGATCGTTGATACAACATTTCTCAAAAATACCGATAGTAGTGTTCAAGAGGGAGATTGTAAATACTTTTCTTTTTCAGAGTAATGAAGGTGAATGTGTTAGTACATCTGATTTGTTCAAGTAACTCAAAAGACAGAGTCAAGTTTATTGTGAACAGTTTGAATTCTAATAAAACATCTGAAATATCAGGTGAAGAATTATGAACAAACCTTTACTTAAAAGTGAAAAATGATCAACAGTGATGTGTAAGTCACTGTAATTGAAAATTTTAACCCCCTTCTATGAAACCACTTTCCCATCCATTACCAAACAATGATCATCCTTTGAAGTGTTGGTAGTTCCTTTTGGAATAGAGGTTAATTCTAAATTCTCTTTGATTCACCCCTCTCTGAGCCTCTCCCCCTCTCTCACCTTCTCACTCTCCCATAATGGAATTAGTAAGGGGGAGTTGTGAAAAAGGCTGACTGGTTGTTTTCCTCTTGCACCCAGACATTCTAATCTAAGGGGAAGGGGGAGAAATTTGTCTAAATCATTCAGATGATGGTCAGATGTAGGTGTGTCCTCAGGCACACTACCACTGTAATCCTGTCTAAGATTGTAATCACTAGTGTTAGCTTGTTTACGATAGGCAGTAACACCAAATGTGTTAATATTGTCATGAGTTGCATCAATATATTGTATATTTTTGGTATATTGTATGCCCTATTGTTTGCATAATCATTCTGGTCTCTCAGTAGCTTCTTTCTCTTACAGTTGACAATAACCTTATATTTCATCACTGTTTTAAGAAAAACTTGGTTATTGTTTTAATCAAATAGCAAGTCATTAAGAATTGTGTTGTTTAAAGCATTTATTTCATCAAGCAAAACATTAATATGTGTGGTGTCCCCATCTAATAATAAAATCCATCACTTCAAATCCGTGATTATCAAACATACTAATCAGTTCCTTGTATTCAGCACTATCAAAATGGAAACCTAAAAAGTTTTATAAAAAGCAATTGTCAAGCTACCAGTTCCATGCCTTCATGAGTCTTTTTTCCAAAGGTGCTATCGATGTGTTTAAGCTGCCTTTGGAGGTTGAATTAGTGTCCTTCTTGTAGGTACTAGCAAATCCTAGGTCTTGTTTGAACCAATTATTCATATTGTTGTTCTCCATAGTAGGGCCTGGTTGATTAAACTGAACATTCACTCCACCCTGGCTAGAATGCATAATGGAATAGCTTCCAGAAGAAACACTTGAGTAACTGGGTTGTCAAAACCCCATTTAGAGGGTAGCAAATCCCCTGAGCTTGCCTGTAAAGGAGGTGAAATAAATGTGCCCAATGTATCATCTAAAAGTGCGTACTGTTGTGAAATCAGGGCGATAAGTTGTGCTAAATCCCGTTGTGAACAGTCTTTTCAAGAATTCAAGCTCACATAAATATTGCTATAAAACTCATGAGGAAACAAACGAATATGTAGACTTCAGCAAATATAAGTATGCAGAGTGGCACAAAAGCAGACCCCCTACGTCTGTTACTGTGATTTTCATAAATACAGTTTTGTCAATGAATGTAATATTTATGTCTTTGTTGTGGATTAATGAGTCATTTTTGTTAATGAATTTGCTATTTATCCCATTACTATCAATTAATGGATATTTTTCTACTAACAAATTTGATATTTATGTCATTGCTGTGGGTGTACATGAAATATCTTAAATAGCAGGTGCTGGGTGAGGTTTGCTACTGCACACCATGTGGGTAAAGATCTTGAGAACAGCTATTTACCTGCTATGCAGTTTTCCAACCTCATTGAAATCTAATTTCATTACAGGTACCAAATCTGGTGCACCATCTTCTCCCAGTATAAAGTGCTGCTGAGTGATCAATCTGTATATAACAAATAAGGAAAATATCTTTTTATATTTTTTATTTTTTAAGCAATCACATATTATTGCAAGTTACAAATAATGCAAGCAAAAAAAGATTATAACAATGTACAAATTCAGACATTAATTCACCTATATATTAAAGACACCACTAAGATAAACTTAATAGTAAGACATTTCCTTTTATTGATTATATTACCTAGGGAAATGCACCATTCCATATTATTTTTGAAAGTAATTTCTCTGAAGACAAACAAAATATTTACATTAGAACCTCATTTGTAACTGAAGGACTGACATCAGGATTGTGCTTCAATGATTGAACATGTTTTAAGCAGATTGTTCCATGAGCCTGTGTACTTATTTAAAAATTTGAGGGGAATGTCCATGAAAAAATCCCTGGGATTCATAAAAGGTTACCACTGGTGGTACCCCTTAAAACAGGTGGTAACCCCCCCAGATTAACCCCTTCTGATTTAGATCTGTCCTACCCCATTGATTTCCACAAGCAGAAGCATCAGCATTGAGGGCTAATGCTAATCAGCAATATGCTTTCAACCAGAAATGCCTGATACCCATTTATGCTCTCAAGTGATTAAGATAAATGTCTGGATGCATAAATTATCACCATCAGCTGAAAAATTTAACTTGGTCAAAAGATGGTGGTCAGCAATTGAAGTCAATGATGTAATGGTATTCAGAGGAAATGTAGGGGTGGTGGGGATGGGGACGTGAGTATATATTTGTGTGTGTGTGTGTGTGTGTGTGTGTGTGTGTGTGTGTGTGTGTGTGTGTGTGTGTGTGTGTGTGTGTGTGTGTGTGCGTGTGTGTGTGTGCGTGCGCGCGTGAGGGGTTCAATGGTTTGTGTGTTGAGGAGTCTGGTCAAGTGTAGGACAGGATGATGTTGAGTAGCTGTGTGTGTGAGAGGAATAATGTGTGTGTGTGTGTGTGTGTGTGTGTGTGTGTGTGTGTGTGTGTGTGTGTGTGTGTGTGTGTGTGTGTGTGTGTGTGTGTGCATAAATGTTTATGTTCAAGTGTGGGAGTGCTTATTACTCAAGAATTCTGTACAGTGCATAAAATAATAGGGGGATGAATGCCCAAAATTAGGGACAATTTTTAAATTTACTCTAATTCACTTAAAAAGCTATTGAGCAACAGGATTTACTTCAACATGTATTTTTTAAACAATAAAAAGTGTGAAACTCTAACATCTGGCATTTTTGGTTAACTGTAACCCTTAGTGATTTACAAGAACATCTAAAATTTTATGAGCGATGAGCAAATATTTGAATCTAAATCGGTGATATTCTTCAAAATTCAACACAGTTGAGAGGTATGGTGCTTGTGCTAATGCAAAGTAATGACCATCAGAGGAAACTGTTGCTCTAATATACTTTTAGTTCAAGCAGTTAAAACATGTAATTCAGAGATATACAAATTAGCCAATAATGAGATCTTCCTCACTGCAGTTAAAGCTGCCTCTCTGAATTGCATTTTTTTGTGATTGCATGATTTTGAGCTACCTGCAGTAGGTCAGTTTGTATGACTGCAGCCCAGTCTTTCAGAATCCTAGAATATTACTGTTTGTAAAGGAGTTCCAAGTTGTAAAAGAGATCTTTGCTTTAATGATTCAGTATTTAACCTTCTACCTTACTCTTTTGTGCTGACCCTAACCCTAGACCTACTGCAATTTGACTTTGTTAAGATCCTGCTTGCTGAATCTTGTCAGCTTCTTTGAGAAGGTTATGCAGGTGGTTGGCAATGATTACGTTATCCATGATGCCTACCTTGATCTAGCCAAATAATTGATAGCATACCACATGATAGAATGGTTTATTTGTTGATAGCCTTAAACATAAATTCCTGTGTTGCAAGATGGATATCCGATTGGCTTAAACACAGAATGTATATTGTTCAAGTATGTATTACCTACTCAGACAGAGAAATAGTGGCCAGTGGTGTCTCCTAGACATATGTGCCAGGATCCTTTATGTTTGAAATCTATTTGTCAGACCTCCAAACTGATAACGGTGGTCACTGGTTAACAAAATCTGCTGATGACTGCCAGTTGGGTGTGATTGTTAAATCCCATTTTAATACTATACTCTCCAGAACTGAACTAACTAAAGTCAGTTCCTGGTGCATTGTAAAGCAGCTCAAATTAAACACAAAGAAATATATCATTGTTCCTTTCAGGAAGCAGAACCACTTTGCATCCTACCATGTAGAAAGTATGCCTTTGTTGTACAAATGAGTGATTAGGGATCTGGACACATGGGTTGACTGTTCCTCTACCTTTTGACAATCATGTGGTGACTATACTTAGGAAATCCTTCTACATTTTGGAACTAATTGCCAATGGTTTCTCTTCTAAGACAAAGGAAGTTATTGTTCATTTCTTCTCTGTTCTAGTCAGACTTATTAATGACTATAATGCACCCTTAGACATCTATCTGTCTAGACATATCAAAAAATTAGAAAACACAGAGGTTGCCAACAAAAAAAGATTGCTGGTCTAAAAATATTTGGCCACTGGGAGAAACTGGTGTCATTGCCCCTCAGTATCATAAAAGCTCTCAATGGGCCATCTGTGCCTTGCTTACTGGGCCCTTAGGGATACTATTATTTTTCGCCTCCATTTCTTAGACAACTCAAAATGTGCAACCAACATCAAAACCAAAGATCTAAAACTTCATCAGAAAATAAACAAAACATTATCCTGCTTCTCTCCCTGTTCTGAAATTGACTCACCAGGAATGTCAGTCGTGATTCCCTGTCATCCTTCAGACATAGCATGGGTGGTTGAATGGGTATGATTACATTTACACCAGGACTTACAGGCATCACCCTCCTTGCAAGACGTGATAGAGCCTGAGGGTTGGT
The DNA here is from genome assembly GCF_019279795.1 of Protopterus annectens. NCBI lineage: Eukaryota > Metazoa > Chordata > Ceratodontiformes > Protopteridae > Protopterus > Protopterus annectens. The sequence goes on along the minus strand of NC_056741.1, from coordinate 1,481,706,017 downwards.
ATTGCTGAGGTATGTGAGGGCCCATGGTCTGACATCCGTAGTATATCCCATGAACCTATGAAATTTTTTGGGATTTGCTAACATCATCTTGCCTCAAAACAGCAGTTTTTAATGTTTTATTTACTTGAAAAGGAAATATGATATTTGAATGTGGTTGTTTATAAAGGATTACATTTAGAATATCGAACAGACGTTGGCATTACTTGAATTCCGTAGCGAACTCTAAGTTGTTTATTACATTCCTCACATCATAGGTTCATAGTTGTGTACTAGGCTAATGGCCCTGGAGCCTTTACAAACCTAGACCATAGGATTACCCTGACATCGTGCCACCCAGCCTTAGTTTTCAGTGCCTCTGTCGAGTAGAGCCACTGGAGTGATCCCCAGGATGAATTTTCTATTTCCCATCCACTCATCAGGGTTTCTGTTGAAGAGGGCCAGTGAGGTGCTCTGTTTGACATGTATGGGAAGTCTATTCCATAACGAGGGTAGTCTCTGGGTTATGAACCTGTCCCTCCAGCACGTTCTGTTGATTGTGGTAATGAGGTTGAAGTCACTGGAGCGTGTAGTGCGGAGGGATTGAGATTTCTTTAGATGTAGCATTTCTAACAGAACTGGGTCAGACATGGCTTTGTATGTCAAGCAGAGATCACCTCTAAGTAGGCGATATGAGACAGAGAATAGTTGGAGTTTTTTAAGTCTGTCCATATAGGACAAGTGTTTAAGGCCTAGGATCCTCTTTGTGAGTTACTTTTGTGGCCCCTCCAGTTGGTGCAGGTGTCTAGTGAGGTACATGCCAAATAGGGCATTATACTCGATGACTGGCCTAATGAAGGAAGAGTAGAGGGAGACAATGACCTCTTTCTTCCTGGATGAAAAACCCTTAGTAATGAGATGTGCCACATAGAAGGACTTTCTGACCACAGTGGCAATGCGGTGATCAAAAAAGAAGCTGCTGTCAACCTGTGTTCCCAGATCTCTTATAACATATTCTGTGTTCAGTGGAATACCATCAATGTCATAATTCATGGGAACTTGTTTTTTCCCAAAGGGGATGATGACACAGTTTTTTTGGCATTAAGCTTAAAGCCATGGTTCTGACACCAGATGTTGGTCTCAGTGAGGCCTTTCTGTAGGATGTCAACATCATTTGGGGAGTTAATAGCTCCCAACTTGCAATCATCTGCGAACTTTGTCAGCTAGAGACCCTTTGCTCTGGCCTGGACTTCAGAGAAGTAGATACCAAACAGAAGAGGACTCAGGACTGAACCCTTTGGGACTCCACTCATGACTGGTCGGCAGTCTGACTTGGAGTCTGCTACTTTCACACTGTGGGTTCTATCTGTGAGCCAGTTTGCAACCCACCTAGTGATATAGGGGTCAATGCCTAGCTTAGTGAGTTTTTCTATGATTCCTGAATGGGGAATAGTATCAAACACCTTGGCCAGATCAAGGTACGCTGTATGAACCACCTTACCTTCATCCACAGCTCTGGTGAATGAGTCAAAGAAGTTGACCAAGTTGAGCAGGCATGATCTAGCCATCACAAAACCAAACTGTGTGGGATCCAGAGTTTGGAGATTCCCTATATCCTTGTTTATTAGGTCCATGATGATGCGTTCCATAGCTTTGCATATCAGACTCATCAGGCTAATGGGGCGATAGTTCCCAAGGTCTGTAGTCACTCCTCCTTTGTGGAGAGGGATGACTGTAACAGTGCACAATTCGGTAGCGACAAAGCCTGAGGTGAGGCTGTGATTGAACAGGGCACACAGGTGAGGTGCCAGTTCATGCTGTAGTTCAAGTAGAACACAGCCAGGGATACTGTCAGGTCCTATGGAAGCTGTATTCTTGGCCTTCGATAGTGCTGTTTTAACATGTGCAGCAGTAATACTGGGTGCCTTGGCAATCTACTGGTATTGTGATTTGTCCTATGGGGAGGGAAAGAGGGGTAAAGTTGGCACTGAATCTGTCAGCCAGTATATTGGCAATATCTGTTGGCCAGTAAAGGAGGCACCATTGTGCAGTAGCTCAGAGCAATTCCGGGTATTGCCATGGAGATTCTTTACATAACTTTTGAAGGCCTTGTGGTTGTCTTTACTATCTGCTGCAATTCTGTTTACATAACTAGCTTTAGAAGATTTGATGAGGGATCTCAACTTTTTGTTGAGGCTGATAAGGGAGTTTTTCAAGTCTTGGGACTTCACCTTATTCCACATCAGCTTCCTCCTTCTGTTACAGAGTTTGTTTATGGCAGGGGCCACCAGATTGGCTTCCTTTTTTTGGAGGAGAGCGTCTTGGTTCTATTGGGTATGGCAAGATCCATGCATTTGTGTATGTGTTTATACAGTGCATTGGTGTATGAGTCATCATTCATGCAGCTATTATCCATTTGCATGAGTGCCATGAAGTTAACCACCTCTGTTTTTGGAGAAGTTTTTCATGGTGGTTACCTTTGCGGGGGGGGGGGGTATATGGATTTCCAGGGTGATTAGTTTGTGGTTGGATCTAACCAGGGAGAAGTTAACTATTGTTACTATATAATTATGAGATGATTATAGGTGATATTTCAGATACTGAATATTTCGTGCATGTACGATTTTGGTGCTTGTGATCATTCTGTAAGATTATGACATGATTATAACCATTTAGTATAGAATAATTTCTGAAATGTAAGGACTTTTGTTTGGAGCTTTTCTCCTCGGGCCTCTGCTAAAAATGGATCTGTGTCCAGTTAGACTTTCCTGGTCAACAAATGTAAAATAAAATAAATAAAATAAAATAATAAATATTGGTGTAGAGCAATGGTCACCCATGTTAGTAATGACCAGGTCAAGGATGCTGCTACCTCTAGTGGGGGTAAGAACGAGCTGGTCCAGGGCATTTGAGTTAATAAATTCCAGAAAATGTTGGGCAAGTGTATTGGTACATGAGTAGTTTTCCCAGTTAATGGAGGGGTAGTTGAAGTCGCCCAGTATGTAAGTGTTAGGTTTGACCCTAATATTCTCCAATGTGCTTAGGAACATGGAGTGTGAGTCTTGAGACATTGCTGAGGACCTATAGCAAGCTACGGCCTGAATTGCTGTCTTACCCAATGTTAGCTGCACCTGAAGTATCTCTAATGCATTATGTTGGGCTACCAGTCTGGAGGGTGCGCATCCTTTATGAATATGGAAACACCACTGCCTTTGGAGTTTCGGTCCAAGTTCTGGGGCCGAAAGGTATGGAATGAGTTATAGCCTGGTAGTGTAGTGGTGCTTTCTGCTGCCTTGAACCAGGTCTCTGTTACAGCACAAATGTCGATGTTCTCCATTTACCATTTGTACCAATAACTAAATGTCTTGGTACAAGAGGAAGCATTCTAAAATATACATAAGAAAATTCAGTAAATGGCAAGGCTATTTGAGTAAGATTCAATGAAAGAATAACTTGCTGTATACTTTAGCCACAAGGTTTATTCATCTTTGTTTTGTGCCTAATAAACAGTTTTTAGGAGAAGCTGCGCAGCCTTTAACCGAATATCTTCTGACCAGTCGAAGTTTTTTTGTTGTTTTATTCATCAGAGAGCATCTTGATATATCCTGAAACATGAAGCAGTTACACAAACTGAGAAACAGTATAATATAAATATATGTCTGGAAGTCGGGTTCCATTAAATGAATGAGTGGTATCCTTTTTCATTCCAGGTAAACAGGGAAAATAGTTGAGTCATTTCCTTGAATGGGCATTCTTCACACTGTGTTGTTAATAATATGAAAATAAAAATGGAAACACTTTCATTTTAATGTTAGACATCTTAAAATGCTTAAGAATTTTTCATCGACAAACTACATCCTACTAAGTGATGGTATAAGAAGTTTCAAAGCCCCCTCCAGCACAGATTACATGGATTCCTATGCAGAGGTGTACACCAATGCCTTGTATAACCACTTAAGCAATTGCATAGAATAGGCTGTACCTGACTGGATTAAAACCAGGTTTTGCCAAAAAATCAAGCCACCCTGTTGGGCCCCTGGTATAAACAGCCTATGTAAAAAGAAAAAGAAACTACTGTCCAAGAACAAGAGGGAACTGGCTCAACAGAGGAAGAAATCCTTCTCTAGCTTAAAAAAAAAAAAAAACAAATTACAGATCTTTTCAAGTCCTCCAAACCTAACTGTGAAGCAAAACTAGCCTCCCTAGCTAAGGATAATCACAAGGCATCCTTTAACTACATCCAAAATCTAAAAGGGAATACCAAGCTACGCCCTGAACTTGTTCTGAATGGCACCACCCATACTTAACTGGAGGTAATAGCCATCCTGCAGATTTGGAGCAAACGTCACCCCACTGTCCCCTTTAGTCATCCCCCAATGTATAACTGCCACCATTCCTCAGCCTATTATGTCAAGAGAGCAGGTCATCTTGGCTCTCTCCAAGGCCAAAAACATTGTATCAATGGGACCAGGCAACATGCCAGGTTGCCTTTTAAACAACTTAAAACATAACCTAGCAGACTCACTTGGATCACTGTTTAACCACAGTCTCAGAATTGGCTATGTTCCAGTGGAATGGAAGACAGAAACAGTGATCCTTCTGCATAAAGGGGGACAACCAACCACCCATGGAAATTATAGGCCCATAAGCTTGACTAACCTCATCTACAAGGCCATGGAAAGAATCATTATGGACCTTATTAACAAGGACATAGGTAATCTCCAAAGTCTGGAGCCAACCCAGTTTGGATTCGTTAAAGGTAGATCGTGTCTGTTAAACATGGATGATTTCTTGAGAAAGTCATCAAGGCCTTATCCTAAGGAAAGACAAGGCATACCACCTATCTTGACCTAGGCAAGACTTTTGACACAATCCCCACTCAGGTATTATTGAGAAACTCTACTAGTTGGGAATTAACTCCTACATTAGCAGATGGGTAGCCATCTGGCTCACTCATAGGACACATACTGTCAAAGTGGGTGATTTTATCTCTAGCAAAAGACCAGTCACCAGTGGCATACCACAGGTTTGTGTGCTAGGCCCCTTCCTGTTTAGAATTTATTTCTCAAAAGTCCAGGCAAACTTGTATGGCCCATGGCTGACCAGGTTCACTGACAATTGCAAATTGGGAGCAATCACTGAGTCACTCAATGATGTTAATATACTGTAGACAGCGTTAATGCAGAAAAAATAATTGGTCCCAAAGCCACAGATTAAAGCTAAATGCAAAAAGAAAAAGCATTATTATTCCCTTTGGGAAAGCTGCCATCCCTACTAATTACATTATAAACACCTCCCTCAAGTGTAGACCCAGTAGTATGCGATCTAGGTCCTCAGGTTGATAGCAACCTGAACTTTGACCACCATCTATCCACAGCAGTAAAAACTCCTTCTATGTAGCACATCTTATAAGTAAAGGCATCACATCTAGATGTAAGGATGTTATGATTCCATTATTTTTTGGCCCTCATCAGACCAGTAATTAAGTACAACATTTCCTCTTGCATGTACCTCACCATACATCTGTAACAATTGGAGAGACACAGATGTTTCTCACCAAGAATCTACAGGGTACACAAAACAAGATTTACACAAAAAGACTGAAAGCACTTTCACTGTATTCTGTCCCCTACAGATTGCTAAGGGGTGATCTATGCTTGGCTTACAGGGCAGTCTTTGACCCGGCTCTGTTGGAAATGTTACAAATTCATAAATCAAACTGCATGAGAGTCACTCGCTCCAGTGATGTTAACCTATTCTCTGACACAAATAGGTCATGCTGGAGAGATAGCTACATTAACCTGAGACTGCCACTTCTCTGGAACAAGCTTCCATTTCACATGAAACAGAGCACCTCCCTGACTCTCTTCAAATGCAACCTAGATCAATGGATGGATGACTGCAAATTCACTCCTGAGGTGGCACCCATGTGTCTCCTGGATAGAGTAAGTCGGTATTAACTATCATAGACCCTTATCTCTGTGAACTTTACTCACCTAACCACAGAGAATTGGGGAAACTTGGGATACATATGGATAGGCTTGTAAGGTCTCTAGGGCCATTAACCTAGTAACCTTCTATGAACCTATGAACCTATATCTTTCAGAGGGTTCCATTTATTTGACTTAAAACTCAAAGTAATGAAACACAAAATGTTGAAAACATAAAATATTGATAATTTGAATGTGCCCTTTCCTGGAATACAACTTTATGTTCAGTTTAGTTTTATTAGAGAGCTCCTATCATTATGGGAATTGCTCTTCCTGATTTTAGGCATGAATTTTTTTCCTTTTCTTATAAACCCTATTAAGGTTAAGATTCCACCAATGTGGCTTGCTTTTAGAGTTTGTTTTAGGCTTACTTCTAGTAGGTACAGCAGCCTCTATACAGCCATTTACCTGGTTGTAGAGGGTGTCTGTGAACAGTTTCCCATAGATTGTTGTAAACTCAGAGTTGTGAGGGACACTGAATGTTGATAAACTATTGATTACTAGGGTGTTGTTTGGTTTGAAATAGTTCCTAAATGCTACAGGGTTTGTTAGGGTTACCAAGTTGTCTTGAAGGAGACAGGTCTGTGGTATTTCCTCACCAGTGAGGATGAGACACTTGGGGGGGGGTGCAGTGCTCCCCTATATTGGTGTGTACTAGGTCCAGTATGTTTGAACCTCTGGTATGTGTCTGCACTATCTGTTCAAGGGTATTTGCATTAATAAAGTCCTGGAATAATTGTGACATGCTAGTATGAGGCAGTGTATGTTTCCCAGTCTATAGAGCGGTAGCTAAAGTCTCCCGTGAATATGATGCTTGGTTTAATGGTGAGTGTCTCCAGTAGGTCTAGGTACAAGCTATGGAATTCTAGGGGCATAGAAGGTGACCTATACCTTGCTAGAATACGGTATGTGGCTGTGTTTTTGATGATTTGCACATGGATAAATTCCAGAGCATCATCCTGTTTAACCAAGTACAGTTATGCTTGTTGCTAATATAGATTGACACTTCCAACTTTTGTCCCTGTCTTTGCAGCTCATTTCTTAAGCTGTCCCACAGTGCGCATCCTGGCATCCATCTCTGACACTTCATCTCTATCAAGCTTCTTCAGCTGCTCTGCCTTCATCGGCCAGATTCTGTGCCTTACAGAAGCACTGGTACTAACACTGCTTCAAATACCTTACGTTTCAGCTGACTAGGCATCCTTCTATCAAATATTACCCCTTGCATCCTTTGCCACTTGTCTGTTGCACTTATAATTTCAGCTTTGACTTCTTAATTTAAGCTTCTCTTCTATTCAGCCACCCGTTCCCGATACTTGAAGGCGTTCACACATTTTCCCTTTATCCAAATTGTTCTTCTGGTTTCTCCTATTTGCTTACATGACAGCTGCCTTCTTTGTACACATTTTCACCCCTTGTGTTTTCAGTTTTGCTTCCCAGTCCCTTATAATTTCATGAAGTTCCATGCAGAGTCTGTTTGTGTGCCACATTGTATGTGTACAGCAGCTTTGTTAATCTTTTTCCATCAACTTGTTTCATGAAGTTCCATGCAGAGTCTGTTTGTGTGCCACATTGTATGTGTACAGCAGCTTTGTTAATCTTTTCCCACCAACTTGTTTGCTAATGTAGTGCAACTCCAGTATGAAAAACACTGGGATAATGTTCATCCATTCTGAATATCACTGTGTCATTAGGGCCTTGCACAGAACATGCACTGATACTAACATTTTTCCAGAACTTCAAACCATCATAAAAGGCAGAGGAGGGTGCTTATTACCTGTGATAGTAGCAGAAGATAGCTTGCATTCCTTGAACATAGCCTGCACTACCTCTACCAGCATATCTGACACTTTAAATCATTGCAGGACTTTAAAAATTAGCTTTAGGGATATTGTCATATGCTTTCTCCAAGTCTACAATTTCACTTTTTTTTAAACCCTTTTGATTGAGTGAAAGTTCCGTCAATGAACATACACATTGCTATTCCAATTCAACTAACTTGCTTTCAAGCAAAACATCAGTATGCTATTATACATACATAAATTCATATGTATCTATTTGTGTGTATAAATACAAATATACATATAAAAATGTAGCACAGCACAAAATGTATTCGATAAGCGCTTTCATTCTTAGAAGTACATAGAACTTCCTCAAATATGATTCTATTTTGTTGGTGAAGTTGGAATTTTTTTTTTGTTACATAGATACATACATGCACACACACATACACACACACACACACACACACACACATATATATATATATATATATATATATATATATATATATATATATATATATATACACACACACACACACACACACATGCTACAGATACCCCACCATGCCCCAGGATTCCCACTCCTCTTTTCTTGATGTACTGGAAAATATTAGGATTCAACAAAACACCCTAATAATGGGCAACTTCAACTACCCCACCATTAACTGGGAAAACTACTCGTGTACCAACTCCTTAGCTCAACACTTTCTGGAATTCATAAACTCCAATACCCTAGATCAACTTATCCACACCCCCACCAGGGGCAACAATATCCTAGACCTAGTCATTACCAACATGAGTGACCGGTGTTCTACACCTGAAGTCAACTCCTCATTGGTCCGATCAGACCATAAGCTTATCAGTCTTGATATCCACATCCCGCCCCCACCCCCCATTAAGGAAATCACAGTAAAAAAATTCTCCAAAGCCAACTTCATGCTTCTTAAGACAGAAGTGGTGAACTTCATGACACCCATGCAGATGGACAAAACAGTTACAACTGATGAATCCTATACAAATACACTCTATAAGCAGTTACACGAGTGCATGGATCGTGCTATCACAAACAGAACCAAGATGCTGTCCTCCAAAAAAAGGAAGCCAATCTGGTGGTCCCCCTGCCATAAACAAACTGTACAACAGAAGGAGGAAACTGTTGCAAAAGAGAGTAAAATCCCATGAGTGGAGGAGCTCCCTGGACAGCCTCAGTAAGAAGCTGAGATCCCTTATAAGATCCTCCAAAGCTAGCTACGAAAACAAAATCACCACTAAATCCAAGGACAACCACAAAGCATTTTATAGCTATATCAAAAATCTAGATGGCAACACCCAGATCTGCTCTGAGTTACAAGCACAAAAATTACAGAACCAACTGATATTGCCAACATCCTGGCAGATCAGTTCAGTGCTAACTTTACCCCCCTCTCACCCCCTAAAGGGCTCATATCTATACAGGAAGAATGCAGAGTCCCTGTAATCACAATGATGCAGGTAAAAGCTGCACTCTCTAAAGCCAAAAACACAGCATCCATGGGACCGGACAACATCCCAGGCTGCGTTTTACACAAACTTCAGAACAAACTGGCTCCCCACTTAAGCACCATGTTCAATAATAGCCTCGCATCAGGCTTTGTGCCCACTGAATGGTGCACAGCAACAGTTATCCCACTCCTCAAAGAGGGAGCCACCACTGATCCCAGGAACTATCGACCTATTAGCCTGATGAGCCTGGTCTGCAAGGCCATGGAACGTATCATCATGGAACTCATAAACAAACACATTGGTAACCTCCAAACTCTGGGTCCAACCCAGTTCAGGATTGTGAAAGGCAGATAATGCCGCCTGAACCTCATTGACTTCTTTGAGGTATTCACCAAAGCCGTGGGTGAGGGTAAGATGGTTCACACAGCCTATCTTGACCTCGCCAAGACTTTTGACACCATCCCCATTCCAGAATTATAGCTAAACTCACTAAACTAGGTATAAATCCCTACGTCACAAGATGGGTTGCTAACTGGCTCACTGACAGAACCCACACTGTAAAGGTTGCAGACCCCAAATCTGACCTCAAGGCAGTGACAAGTGGAATGCCACAGGGTTCCATCCTGGGACCTCTCCTGTTTAGTATCTACTTCTCTGAAGTACAGGCTAACACAGAAGGCCTCTGGCTGACGAAGTTTGCAGATGACTGCAAACTCGGAGCCATAGTCAAGTCCCCAAATGATGTGGACACCCTAGAGAAGGGCCTCACTGAGACAGATGCCTAGTGTCAGAGCCATGGCCTCAAGCTCAATGCCAAAAGGTGCAGTGTCATCCCCTTTGGTAAAAACTCTGTACCCAGGAACTACCACATAGGCAGCAATCTACTTAACACCGAATGCGTGATAAGAGACCTTGGGACCCAGGAGGACAGTAGTCTCTCCTTTGATAGTCACATCACCACAGTAGTCAGGAAGTCCTTCTACATGGCACACTTTATCATAAAAGGGTTCTCATCCAGGAAAAAAGAGGTCATTGTTCCCCTCTACTCGTCACTCATTAGACCTATTATAGAGTATAATGCCCCTTTTGGAATGTACCTCGCAAGACATCTGCAGCAGCTGGAAAGGCCACAGAAGTACCTCACAAAGAGGATTACTGGCCTCAAACAAATGCCCTACACTGACCGCCTCAAAAAACTCCAGCTTTACTCCGTAGCATATTGCCTACTCCATGGTGATCTCTGCCTAACATATAAAGCTATGTCAAAACCAGAGCTGTTGGACATGCTACACCTAAAGAAATCCCAATCCCTCCAAGCTACACGCTCTAGGGACCTAAACCTGGTCACCACAATAAACAGGACATGCTGGAGGGATAGATTCCTGTCCCGGAGACTTCCTATACTCTGGAACAAGCTACCCATCTACGTCAAGCAAAGTTCTTCATTAGCACTCTTCAAGAAAAATCTTGATGAGTGGATGGGAAATAGGAAATACATCCTAGGGATCACTTCTGTGTCTCGGCTGGACAGTGGCACAGGAAAATAACTTTCTTGGGTGGCGTAAGCTATGGTACCTTGCTGGCTAGGTTTACGTAGGCCCTTGGGCCGGTAGCCTACTTCCTACCTATGAACCTATGAACCTCTCTCTCTATATATATATATATATATATATATATATATATATATATATATATTTATATATATATATGTGTGTGAGTGTGTGTGTGTGTGTGTGTGTGTGTGTG